>NC_141991.1:244049080-244209394 GCF_049901715.1 Pseudonaja textilis | reverse complement strand
AAAATCAGAGGTATTTTTACCTAATATTGAAATCAATCGATCAGAATTTTACATATTGCAGTGAACTTTCATTTTAACTTAAAAACAAAGTAAGGTTCAGAGACAATTGGCACATCTGAATGGAAGAGGAAGGTTAAAAAAATCACAACAGTATCCATATAATCAAAGCCCAGGAACTCTTTAATGTGTATTGTGCATATCATATATACTGTAATTAAAAGAAGGGCCAGAACTTCGATTTCATGCCCTACTATGGACTTTTTAATGCTCTACAACAAAATTAGTTTTAGCTATTAAAAACACTTTGGCACCTCATCTAGAGAGATCTCTTTGGCGAGTGTTTTATCTAACCAGTATAATGTCAATAAACACAATGTTCATCAGAACACACTTGTTACTTTTTTGCATCATGGCCTTTGACAATAATAGAATAACAGAGTTGGAAGGGACCCTGGAAATCTTCTAGTCCAACCCACTACTCAAGCAAGAGATCCTATACCAAGGGTCTTCAAATTTGGCAAGTTTAAGACAACTCCCAGAATTCCTGAGCTAACATGACTGGAGGAGGAATTCTGGGAGTTGAAGTCCACAAGTCTTAAAGCTCTCAAGTTGGAAGGCCCCTGCCCTATACCATTTCAGGCAAGTGACTGTCCAGTCTCTTCCGAAAAACCTCCTGTAATGGGGCACCCACAGCTTCTGAAGGCAAGCTGTTCCATTGGTTGGTGGTTCTCAATATTAGGAAGTTTTTCCTTCATTTCAGGTTGCTTCTCTCCTTGAGAAATCTTCCCGTTGTTCAGATGCCTCTATGTCAATGGTAACAATCTCTTCTTTTGACTTCCAGAATCACAGGTACCTGATCAGCCAAGCTCTCTTCACGTCAGGCCTTTGTCAACCAGCATTGTAATGAGCTGGACCCCACCATTGAATCCAAACATCATTGTACGTGGCTACATCATTGGCTATGGGGTAGGCAGCCCCTATGCTGAGACAGTGCGGGTGGACAGCAAACAGCGGTACTATTCCATCGAACATCTGGGTAGGTGATTGTTTTCTTTCTGGTTGCCTGATATAGAACCGTTTCAGCTAAAACCACAACATCTTATAATGGCTTGTAGATCAGAAACGGTGCCTTAGTCCTTGAAGTTATAGCCCTCGAAGTTATAGCCCTCCAGTATTTTGGATTTAATTTTTAATCATTAGAACAGGCATTTCAGAACCTGGGACCATGGAATAACAACTGTCGGATTCTAGTGTCACTTTCTAGGACTGTACAGCTGCTGCTTCCGTTGCACTCATACAATCTTGGGAACAGACACAGCTGCTTTAATGAGTCCCAGAGAGGTGTGATATACAAGCCATCTCTTCTGAATCAAATCCAAAGCATTGAATAACCTCATTAATTAGCATCAAAGCAGCAGAGAGCCTAGGTTATGAGCTTTCCTCCCAACATTAGAGTCTAACCCAGAAAATGGCAAACTGAAGAGTCTCTGTAATCACTTAAACTTGCCTTCTGCTTGTTAATTTTGTCATCCCCAATGCCTTTAATGAAGTTGCTGAATTGTTCAGGAAAGTGTAAAACAGCTAATCTGGAGACAGATTCCTAAACACAATCAGCATTTTATATTCTATGACTGCAATGTTAGTAGTTATTCAGAACACACCTTTGCCTCATCCCCAATTTTAAATGCTAATGAATCCCACACTATATTTCAGAACAAATTTTACCACATCGGTGCCCAGGTTTGAACACGAAGGCAATCTAACCTGAATACTTTTTATGTGTCAAAATAGTGTCAAGAGGTGTTTCATTATCTAGTGCTCATTACATACTTTCTCTGACATTTTGTCTTGGCACCTTCCAGAGAGAATGTTTTATTCTATGGATGGAAAGGAAACTTTGCCAGGGAACAAAGATCAAACGTTGAAAAAAAGTTTTCTTAATGTGCATCTTCAATGCTCCTTTATTGCATAACTTTTAAACCTGTTCTTGGACCTTAGAATACCCAAGGGGAGATATATTTGCAATATATATATTGCAAACCTTAAACCTGTCTGAAAGGAATTCATGGCTACGTCTGAATACATATCAGTTCTACAAACTTATCCATGCATTTTTTTAAAAATTGTTCCCGAGTTACCTTGTTCCTTGGGCAGTCCTAAATAGCTAACAGAGATTAAAAACTTCTTTGAATTAGGCTCAACTTCTGGTGTTTTCAGAAAGATGTTTAGGTAGTTTTCTTTTTTCTTAATAATAATGTATTTAAAATTACCATTGCAAACATAAAACCTAATCCAAATTTGAAAGGGACAAAATAAGATGCAGAAAAGAGAATAATACAAAAAGAAAAATAGGACAGAAACAAAAAATATCAAAATGAAATAAAGAAAAATAAAGCAAATATATAAACAAATGTTTCTTTCCTTCAGCACAATCAGTATAAACAATTTTAGTAACATTGCCTTTCCTTAAATTACAACTAACAGAGCTGTAAAGCAGGTTAGTAGGGTGGGGAGGGAATAGAGATTTTGCTGTAACCTTCCCCTGCCATGCCCACCAAGTCAAGCCCACCAAGCCAAGCCATGCCCACAGAACCGGTAGTAAAAAAAAGTTAATCCCATCGCTGGGTTCTTCTAGAGTTCTTATACAGTTATAACTTTGTATTAGTAATTCTGAACTGCAGACATTTTCCTCATCATTTATACATTAGATTAATTACATTACAATGATTATTTCTTTGTGCTGGTCAACTTTGAAAGCCTTTCATTGTGACATTAATTTAATAATAGCTTTTTTAGACTGCTGCAATTTAGGTGTCTCAGTGAAGAAAATAAATTTGATACTAAAAATACAATTAAAAACCCACCCTTTGGCCTCCATCTCAATGAAGACTCTTTAGTCTATTTAGCGGTACAGGAATGGGCATCAAGAAAGTTAGGATTGGCACTTGCAACAAAGCCTCACTCCTTGTGTATATACAGTACATTGATGAATAGAAGGGAAGGGAAGGGAAGGGAAGGGAAGGGAAGGGAAGAGAAGAGAAGAGAAGAGAAGAGAAGAGAAGAGAAGAGAAGAGAAGAGAAGAGAAGAGAAGAGAATTCTTTATTGGCAAAGTGTGATTGGACACACAAGGAATTTGTCTTTGGTGCATAAGCTCTCATTTTACATAAAAGCGTTATCACTTATCACTTAAAAGCTTAAGTGATAAATTATAACCATAGTCATCATAAAAATACATTCATCATAAATCATGATAGAACACTTAATGATAGAATCAACATGAATTGTACTAGGAAACTAAATAAAACAATATAAATCGTAAAGATATAAGCAATAAAGTTATAAGTAGTCATAAGTAGAAAAGGAGATAGGTAATAGGAAAGATGAGAAGAATAATATTAATACAGTCTTACTAAATAGTTTGAGAGTGTGTGAATTAGTTGTTTACCAGAGTGATGGCATTGGGGGAAAAACTTGTTTTGGTGTCCAGTGTCCTATACCATTATTTTGAGGATAGAAGTTGAAACAGCTTATATCCAGGATGTGAGGGGTCTGTAGATATTTTCACAGCCCTCTTTTTGACTTGTGCAGTATGCATGTCTTAATATAAAGGAGCAGGAGAGGAACATGATGGCTCATGTGGTTAGGATGCTGGCTTGAAAGCAGCAAGCTCACGTTGGATACCTGAGTGCTGCTGTGGGGTAGGGTGAGCTCCCATCCTTTGCTCCACCTCCTACTGAGTGGTGATGTCACTGGCTAATTCTTTCAACCCAAAAGCACCTTGGTGCCTCCAATATGAGTGCGATATGAAGGAGCAATATATTCATTACATGTTGCAATTGCAGTATATCAGTGAGATGGGCAGCACAGAAATTTAATAAAATAAATATATTCTCTTCCTGTAAGCTATTGAATATAGCTTAGATTATCTCGCGCATTACCTAGGTGTGACCAGTCTACACCACAGCTATTAAAAATCCAGAAAACTTCTGGCATTTTTGCCCAGAAGCAACCTGTTGGAAAGGGATTCTAGAGTACTGTACTAATACTAGTATGTCAATTTTATCATTTATGTAACTCTGCTGTGAACTGAGTTATACTGTGCCTGGAACAATCTGCTAGACAGGTCAGTTAAAATGTCTGAAATACAAGCTTAAATGCAGTGGAGGCAAAATAGACACTCTTCTCTTCAAAAGAAAAGACTAGCAAGTTACAAAGAAATGTAAATAAGCACAAGAACAGTACAGCAATCACATTTAGACTTCATAAAAATGAACAATTGTTGAGAAATCCTGCGCAGCATGAAATAATGCTATGTTTAGACACTTCTTGGCAATTTCCTCTCAGCTTCTCCTGTCATAAAAGTGGTAAACTAATGTTCAGATGCTGCTTCTTTGGTTTATTTAGCAGACAATTCAAAACAGGATCTCTTAGATTCTTCCCATTTTAACAGGCTAGAATTAGCTTTCAGCCCTATTATTAAATAGAAATAAGTTAGGATTCTCATTATGGCATCACACTCTGACATCCTTTTGGACTTCAACTCCTATGATCCCTTGTCAATAACCATGTTGGCTCATTGACCAGATGTGAGTCTGTCTAAAATATCTGGAGGACATTAAGTTTGCATACCTCCAAGGTAGAATGTATTTCTCAGAGAGGGAAAACTAGGAACCAGTGACTAGCGTTGAACTGTACTTTGCAAACAGAACAGATTTTTGATTTGGGATTAGTGACACCAACTACAGCTAATTAATTAAAATTGTTTAGATGATTTTCAACCACAGGTCAGAGTTGTGTCTCTGGATACTTAAGACTTAGTGACCTCTAAAGTCAGTGCTAAAAAGGAGGCCGCAGAAAAGAGAATCTTCTCCTAATTTTTTTCCTCTATTTGATATCCTTTTTTGTTTGAAGGCTCATCTCTTGTAACTATTGCTGATGCTACAAACAAGAAATTGCCAACAAATCTGATACAGAGCATGGTACATAAGCCCAAAGGGATTCACATCATTGGAGTGTCTGATTTTCACAACAGCTAGTCCTAAAGCTTGCCTTACTTCTGTGAAGGAAGACAAATAGACATTGATCCCCATAAGACTAAATTTCAACAGAAATCAATGGAGTTCTGAAAGAGGCACCACTAAATTTGTAACGGCAATAAGAATTTCTCTGCAACCAAAAAAAAATCCCAAGGAAAAATTCTGCTCATACAGTTTGAAAATAGATCTGTTTCCACCAATACACTGAAACATAAAAGCATAGGGCTGGAAGGATGTTTTCTAGTCCAAAGCAGGAGTCCTTATACCATCCTGGACAAATGAATGTCTAATTCATTTTACGTATTGAAGTGAATGTTCATTTTAACTTAAAAACCAATAAGGTTCAAAGAAAATTGGCACATTTGAATGTAAGAGAAAGGCTGAAAAAAAAGCAAGAGAGTATCCATGTAATGTCAATGGATACAACATTCATCAGAACATGGTATTTTTTGCATCATGGTCTTTGATAATAATAGGATAACAGTGTTGGAAGGGACCTTGGGGGTCTTCTAGTCCAAGCTCAGGCAGAAAACCCTATACTATTTCAGACATATGGTTGTTCAATCTCTTCTTTAAAATCTCCAGTGTTGGAGCACCCATAAGTTCTAGAGGCAAGATGTTCCACTGATCAATTGTTCTAATTGCCAGAAAATTTAGTTCTAGGTTGGATCTCTCCTTGATAGATTTCCATCCATTGCTTCCTGTCCTGCCTTTGGATAATTGGTTGACCCCATCTTTTTTGTGGTAACCCCTTAGATATTGGAACACTGCTATCATGTCATTTAGTCTCTTTTTAAAATTAAACTAGACATACCCAATTCTTGTAACTGTTCTTCATATGTTTTAGCTTCTGATTCCCTAACAATCTTTTCCCTAATGTTCCCCTAAGGATTTCTATGTCCTTGCAGCCATGTTTTTCTGTGTCCCAGAAAAAAGTGCATAAGCTATAGGAATAGCACTTAGACTTACTGTATATACCACTTCACAGAGCTTTTACAGCCCTCTCTAAGTGGTTTACAGAATCAGCCTCTTGCCCTCAACAATCTGGCCCCTCATTTTACCCACCTCAGAAGGTTGGCTGAGTCAACCTTGAGCCTGGTGAGATTGGAACTGCCAAATTGCAGACAGCTGGCAGTCAGTAGAAGTAGCCTACAGTACTGCACTCTAATCACTGCACCACCGCAGCTCATAAGTTTATGTGTTTTATTCAAGAGATACAAGGCAATTGGCACCAATGACTTTCCTTTCCTGGAGTGCTAATTTTATTGGACATTCTTCTAGAAAAGGTTTCACTGCCTTTTTAATTCAAATTTCGCCACATCTCAGTAGGCCATGACCATATAATTTCCACTATTAGTGGTTTTCCACACTCATAGTCATATCAAATTGTTATTTAAAATATTCTACCAATATTTTTTTTATCTATTACAGCCCTGAGGTCAGGTACAATGAAATATAACATGCCAGGGCCCTCCCTCCTCCTGGAGTTTTCTCAAATTTATGTTCATTGCATCAATGATGCCAGCTAAGGATTTCATCCCCTTGTCGTTTTGCCTTCAATCTTTCTCAAAATCAGGGTCTTTTCCAATGAAGATGCAAACTGATATGATCCAGATCCTTGAAAGATATATAGGGCCTTAAATGTAGCATCTATAAGGCCTGATTTTTCATGTTATTGTTTGTAAATGCTCGGCTCCATCTGGTCACCTGGACTCTACCCCAAATTAAGAGATTATAGGGTTGTAAAAAAGGAGGAGGTTTATCTTTCACAGTTGTTGATTTTTTTTCCCCCTGTCATCCATTGCTGTTAAGTCCTGCTTCATCTTTCAAAATTGGTTCACACCGGTTCAGGCGAACCGGACATTAATTTTACATCTGGTTCACTGTACTGGTAGTTTCAAGGACTGGCTGTCCCCGCCCACCCCACCTCTCACAGCCTACGTTGGATCCCAGGTAAGCCCAGGGCCTTCATGGAAGCTCAGGGAGGATAAAAAGTGGGCCTCCTAGAAGCTCCGGAAGGCCAGAAACAAGCCTGTTTCTGGCCTCTGGATGCAGGGAGACAATTTTTGCCCTCCTAGAGGCTCAAGGAAAGCCTCTGGAGCCTGGAGAGGGTGAAACCCCACCACCCACAGCCCCACCCCTGTTGTGGTGCAGGAGGCTGACTAGGCCGTGCCCACCATGGCCACGTCCATCCAGAAACCAGGCAGAGAACCGATTGTTAATTTTTTTGAAGCCCACCCCTGATTTACTTCAAATGTCAATCAGCAGAACTCTGGTTTCTGTTGTTAGAACAGTTTAACTGCGCATTCCACTGGCCGTTAACATAAAATTAATATACAAGGGGGTGGAAAAATCATTTTAGAGATGAAATAGAGTTGGAAAATCAATTCACTCTGAAGGCGGATGGGGAAAAGAATGTATCTGATTAATCTTAAGAAAGGATTTGGAGAAATTAATGAATGCAATAAATTCATGCATAAGTTAGATGGGGAGATCCATTGATTTTAATAATGGTTTGGGGAACAGCTCATTTCAGGTAGATGGGCATCAGAATTAAATCATTTCAAAGACATGAAGAAGTGTATTTGTTTCAAAGTGGATTCTAAAGTTTTAATGTGGCTACCACTATAGAACAATATTAAATATCTTTGGACCTAAGAGCTTAGAACCAGCATGATGAAGATTGGTTAAGGTGTTGGCCCAGAAACCAGGCAACGGTGAGTTTTAGTTCCACCTTAGATATGAAAGCTGGCTGGCTGGTTTTGGTCCAGCCACTCTCACTCAGTTCAATCCACCTCACATGGTTGTTGTACTGGGGAAAATAGGAAGAGAAAAGATGTCTTAGGTTATTTACATGGTAGTAAAGGTGGGATTAAAGTAGTAAAGGTAATATTTTATGATGTAATAAAAGAAAGTCAGTAAATACATTTTTTTAAAAATAAAGCAGTAAAGGTGAGCTCCTGTTCCTTGTCCCAGCTTCTGCCAACCTAGCAGTTTGAAAGCATGTAAAAAATACAAGTAGAAAAATAGGGGCCACTTTGGTGGGAAGGGAACAGTGTTCCATGCACCTTCAGTTTTTAGTCATGCTGGTCACATGACCACGGAGACGTCTTTGGACAGCGCTAGCTCTTTGGCTTTGTAACGGAGATGAGCAGCGCCTCCTAGAGCTGGAAACTATTAGCATGTATGGGCGAGGGGAACCTTTACCTTTAAAGATGGGATTAAAAATCCAGTAAATTAATTAATTTGTGGATATATTTAACATGTATTGACCAGGTCCTCTGTTATCAGAGCTAGTTTCAATTTCCCCAATTCCCCCCCCCCCCCCAATCTCCTGCAACGGGGACCAAGATATACTGTGCATTGGACCTGTAAAATGGATAAAGATGCTTTGTTTTAACAGATGTTTGAACAAAGTTCCCCCTTGAAGCTACTGCACAAAGCAGTGCAGTCCTTCTGCCTCTGAGAGTAAAGCAAAGGAATTGTGTTGCTTCACCTCACTCTATTTTGGAGTCCCTATCTTCTTTCTCTTCTTACACAAGAGAGGAAAGCTGAGAAGGGCTTTCTCAGTGGACATTGCAAAAGAGCAGTGGTGGGATTCAAATTGTTTTACTACCGGTTCTGTGGGCATGGCTTGGTGGGCGTGCCTTGGTGGGCATGGCAAGGGAAGGATACTGTAAAATCCCCATTCCCTCCCCATCCCACTAACCTGATTTCCAGCTCCATTCTCCTGTGCAGGGCAACAAAAGAAGACCCAGCCAATCAGCTGGGACTCGGGAGGCAGAGAATAGATGGGGGCGGGGCCAGTCAGAGGTGGGATTCAGAACTACTCAAAATTTCCACTACCGGTTCTCTGAACTATTCAAAATTTCCATTACCGGTTCTCTGAACTACTCAACATTTCCGCTACCGGTTCTCTGAACTACTCAAAATTTCTGCTACTGGTTCTCCAGAACTGATCAGAACCTGCTGAATACCACCTCTGCAACAGAGCTTCCATGAGCACTGGAGGATAATCCACAGTGGGTTTGAAGAACCCTCCGGATTTCACCAGAAAGGAGTGGCCTTGGCATTTCAGATCAGGAAACATCTCAGTAGTACAGAAGAAGAAAGTTGAAAAGACTTTATTCCCACTGCACTTCTCTCACAGAGCTCAAAACTATGCCAGTCTCTTTACAGAGGCTTGCTTCATTAAAAACCTAACCCAATAACTTGTAATGTCTGCATTTCTGAGTACAAAAACAACTATCCACAGGGTATTTGCATTAGCATTTCTGGCAATGCAATAGCAAGGTATGTCGGTTTTTATTTCCTAGTGCTTTGTAACTTTCTACCCTTCTCTGAAAACTCTAGGACTCCTTCTGTATAACTGGTAGCATGCAGGGCTACATCATAAATACATTTGGTATTCTGAGATCCTCATGCCTTTTGGATTAGGTTGGACGTTTTTGCAATTTATTCCTTTGGGCTTCTTTTTCTCCTCCTAACACTTATTTTTAGTCTGTATTCGGTCAGTTTATTGCTTTATTTACTAACATACACACCACAAGCTTGGTTGAATGTTACATTTTATAATCTTAATCATTGAATTTACAATGCATATTAGGATAGTTAGAAGAGTTCACAATGTTAAAAGAGTTTGAGTTTCTTGAAATTAGCAGGCACAGATTTAGAGATCAATCTAGCGGGAGAAAACAGAGTGTAGGTGATGGACAGGAAAAGCTAATGTATCACCAGCTTCTTTAATTATGAGATTAACTCTTGAATTCTTGAACTGTTTTAGTTAGTTAGATTTAGGTGCCACCTGACTCCATGATGATTCTGGGTGGCTCACCGATTAAAACCATAACAAATGCAATATAAAACATGTAAGATAAACAGCCAATTAATTAGGCAATAAAAAGAGAACTCATATTGAAAAAAATTACTGTCTTTTTCTATTGAATCTATAATTTTCAGAGCTCAATCATCAACATTTTGGCTGACGAGCAAGAAAAAAGTAAATAAATACATTTTGTATAACATGAGAACATTCCACACAGACACCAACCTTCCAAAGTTTCCTCTATTCCAAAATCTTGGCTTTATCCTCTTCAATTTTGCCAAAATCAGGCCCAATAGAAAAAGAAAACCAGAAATAGGGTGGAAAATACTTAATGGGAAGTGGAGCTGAGGGTTTGAATAATGATGTCATTGCACAGATGATGCAAATTACACAATTGCATTTATCACATGATGTCTTTTGTGCAATGACATGATGTGGCTTACTGAGTGGGTATTTCTGGAACTGGGGATGCTTATTATTTCACAGGGTTCCAAATCATCCATTATTTCCAGCAGAATTTCTTTGAAAGTTGCATAGCAACTTTTATGAGTTGCGTAGTGGTGCAGTGCAATCTTGCAGATTGGGTTGCATCTGTTCTGTTTCTCCATGCATTAAAAAAAAGGAAGGTGCTTCCATTGGTATCAATTCTGCTTTAATAACAAATTGTCAAAGAACACAAATGAGGTTAAAATTTAAATTAACCTGGATTAAGTCCTCCTGAGAGGCAAGATTATTTTTGAAATCATCTCAGCCAGGGTGGCTGCATAAGATGGAAAGGGGACCATTTTCTAAGCAGAATCTTGCTGTGTATCTAAACAGCAAGGGAAATTAACCGCTTTGGTGAACACTAGACTGATAGGAGGTTAATGCCAAGCTAATGCAGCATTAAAAAATGAAAACTGCTAATATGATTAAGAGTAACTTAATAGGATTAAAAGATTCTTCAAAATGGGATATGTTCTTAAGATGGGCTTTAGGTCTACTTTGCATTACTCTGGCTGAATGTTGCACCTGCTCCAACAAAGATGACAAGCTTCAAGCAAAGCCTCTATGGGTCCTTTCGCAGAACGCATGGCTGAAATTGTGGTGCACCTTCGGGTTTAAACCATGTCATTAAATTTTATGGAAAGAGGAGAGGAAACTTTCAAAAGAGGTTTCAAAGGAAACGAAAAGACTTGTGGCTTCCTACATTCACCTTTGTTGAAAGTTGGCCAAGGGGCATGTTTGAGAAGAAGCACCAACTACAGTGATACCATAATAAGGAATCCATTGGAGTGGGGAAACTATGTTATTGTTGTTCAGGCACTAAGCCATGCCCAACTTTTGGAGAACCATGGACCATAGCAGGCCAGGCTCCTCCCTTGTCTCCAGGAGTTTTTCAAGTTCCTGTTCATTGTGTCGATGGCATTATTTAACCATCTCATTCTCTGCTGCCACTTCTCTTTTTGCCTTCAATTGGATCACTATAGCAAATAAATCATACATACATACATACATACATACATACAGTTTTTATCCTAGCAGTGTCCTGCTCAGCTAACTACATACCTGCAAAGGTGCATTCTGTGTCCCTGTATGACTCTCTCAGCATTCCAGATCTGCTGCCAATACTCCGCATCTTTATATCACATGTATTCTCTCAGGACATGCTACCTTTGTTTTGTTCTTCCCAGATCATCATCTTTTAACAAGCCTTTGCGGGGTGGAATCTGGGCAACTGAATGGAGCTAGTGGAGTTTGTAATGACCGGATGCCTTTCTTGTCACCAATGTGGAGTTTTATTCGGCAGATATATTCTCATTGTGCCCCGAGAGAGAAATATCAGCCCAGCCTCTACCTAGGATCGAACTAACAGCCTCCTGACTGTGAGGTGAGAGCTCCACCTCTAGGCTACCGCACCACTTCCTTTGGTCTTCCAAATCCCCTGCCAATATTTGGAGAGCATTGAAAGCATTCTGTATTTCCATATACTTCTGTCCTCACTCCAGCCATTTTGACATTCTCCTCTCCACCTCTAGTTGTCTGTCACCACATGAGACACTCTAATCACATTCCTTATGAGTGAGTGAGGGATCCTTGGCGCTTTCTGAGCTTGGAGATTTTCTTGCAGATGTTCCAGGGCATCTGACATTTTCTGGTTATTTTATGATATCCCTTGGCATCCCCAAACCTTTTTCGCAGCTTTAGAAGTCTTCAGCTGTCTTCTTGCAAACGGATGGTGATCACCACCATACTCTATTCATTTCTTACACAGAGAAAAATCTTTGAATGATACAAATGGAAAGATGGCAGCACTTCATCTACAATGTACGGAGGTCATCAGTCCATCCATCCATAGGTTTAGTGGTCAATGAAAGGTTTTCTCTTCAAGTTTAGAAGTAAGGCAATTGCTTTCGAAAGGAGATGAAACCCACTTTAACCAGACTTCTGCCTAAACTCTGCTTTTGATATGGTCTGCTAAACTGAATTAATTTGTTTTCTCTGGATGTTGAAATACATCCAAGCATCTAACTGTATTAATTCATATCTGTCTGTTTATTTATCTAACAGTATTAATATCTGTCTATATTTTTGTCTGTCTATCTATCTATCATCTATCTATCTATCTATCTATCTATCTATCTATCTCTATCTATCTATCTATCTATCTATCATCTATCATTATCTATCTAGCTATCTATGCATAATCTACATATCGGTATTATTTCCAAGTATTCTAGTATTATTTATCTAAAAAAAATTAAATGGTAAGGCACAAACATTATTTTTTCCTACTTGGCACCTCATGATTAATCAAGGCTCATTTGCATTGTATAAAAGAAGCTGCTGAAATGAGTTCTTTTACCTGTGGATGTCATTCAGGAATGGGTAATGGGGATTAATGAGTCGGGTTGTGTGGCTAGGGTTTGAGTTTGTAGAAAAGAAGCTGTTGGCTTTTATGGACCCCTTCTCTCTAATGACCCATAACAATGAAAACATTAATTGGACTTCTTTTACCAAAGGTCAGGAGAAAGTGGTCCGTCATGTTGCTATAGAAACAATTCCCTTTCTTTTCCCTCTTATGCACAGCTATGGGAAGGGACCTTGTGCAAATTCGTTCCTTGCACATCACGTTCTTAGTCGAAAAGCTAATTGTGGAAATTTTGTGAATAAATCTCTGTATCCATCTCCATGCATACCAAATGATTTCTGCTCAGCCAGTGAGAGTGCAGTGAGCACCAATGCAGTGAATAATGCTGGGAGAGTGATCAGATCACCCTTGAATGTTATGAATGAATCACTGCTCTAGTTATTCATCAGGCCATTTTTTTTAATAAAAAAAAACAGGCTTCTTTTTCTGGCAGTGAACATGCCATCCATCTCATTAGTAATATTAACCAAATGTATCAATGTAGGACATAAAAGTAATTACAAAATATGGGGGTAGAGAATCATGGAGCAGTATTGTAAAATAAGTAATATTGATTCATTTGGCAATTAAATAATAGGATTAATCATCCTCAGCATGTCCAGGATTACAAATAGATATGAAATATGGAATTTTGTATCAAGGATGTCAGTCTCTCAAGCTTATGCTTTATCCATTTTGAGACCTGCCAAGTAGTTCAGCAAAAATCCATCCATAAGACTCGCAGACACATAACATGTAAGGCAGGGGTGGGATTCTACCAGTTCAGACCAGTTCTATAGAACCAGTTGTTATGATACTGTGCAGTTCGGAGAACCAGCAAATCTCACCACTGGCTGGCTCCTCCCCTCCCCTCCCCACCCACCCCACCCAGGAGGCTTCCCTAAGGCCCAGTCAGCGGTGGTATTCAGGGGGTTGGGGGAGGGAGAAGTGGCCTGAGAGCAGAGTTGAACCTTCCTCAGGATTGAAGCTTCTATTTTTCAGTGCAGACTCAGGCAGCAGATTGCAGAAAGGTAGATCTCTGAGTGATTCTGTGATTCTGCAAGCAGCTCAATCTGCCTGCCTGCTTTGCCTGATTTTGGATACAAGTTGCTCTTTTTTAAAATAAAAAAATCAATCTTTACATATATATTTACAATATTTACATACAAGCCACATCCAGCCAGTCACATGACTACCAAGCCACACCCACAAATTAGGCCATGCCCACAGAACCAGTTGTTAAGAAATTTGAATCCCACCCCTGATGTAAGGATTGAAAGAGATCTTGGAGATAATCTAGTATCAAACTCAAGGCACGTGGGGTGCACAAGGCGGTTAGATTTCACCCAGGGGGCCACCCTGGAAACAGTGAGGGAACAGCCTCTGGTGCCTCTGCCATGAAAACAGAGCTTGGGAGAGCCACATGCGACTCTCCTGGTCTCCGTTTTAGCTGGAAGAGGGTTGCAGGAGGCGGTCACACCGGAAACAGAGCTCAGGAGCCCATTTTCGCTGGCAGAGTGCTCGAGCTACCACAGGCACCCCCGACATGAGTAAAGTCAAGTTGACCATGCCCACCCTGGACACACCCACCCCAGCCCCCTGAGGACAAACACAACCTTTAACAGATTAACAGAGTTGGAAGGGACCTTGTAGGTCATCTAGTCCAACCTCCTGCCCAAGCAGGAGACCCTACACCATTTCTGACAGATGGCAGTCCAATCTCTTCTTGAAAGTCTCAAGTGATGGTGCTCCCACAACTTCTGAGGGCAACTTCTGTTCCATTGGTTGATTGTTCTCACTGTCAGAACATTTCTCCTTATTTCTAGGTTGAATCTCTCCTTGTTCAGTTTCCATCCATTGTTCCTTGTCTGGCCTATAGGCGCTTTGGAAAATAGTTTGACCCCTTCCTCTCTGTGGAACACTGCTATCATATCTCCCCTGGTCCTTCTCTTTACTAGACTAGCCAAGCCCAGTTTTTGCAACCGTTCATCGTATGTTTTAGCCTCCAGTCCCCTAATGATTTTGGTTGCTCTTCTCTACACTTTTTCTAGAGTCTCAACATCTTTTTTATAGTGTGGCGACCAAAACTGGATGTGGCCAGTTTTGGTCAACACACAAAACAACACAAAACAAAGAAACAACACAAAACAGCCTTGATGCAGCCCTCAATGAAATTGAGTTTGACACTCCTGATCTAGTGCAACCATCTCTTCAGTGTCTATGAAGATTCCCAGTCATTGAAAAAGCACCTTTGAGACATCTCTCCAGTGAAGAAACCCACTGTGATAGCAACTCCACCAGATGGGTAGCCAGCCTTTAAATCAAGTTAAGGAGTGCCAGCATACTAAGACAGCTGTTCCATTGTTGGATAGCTCTTACTTGTAAGATTTTTTTCCCCTTGATGTTCAACTAAAATTTACTTCCTTGTATTTTAAACATGTTGTTTTTCATCCTGTCGTGTGGAACAAGAACACTTCTGCCCTTAAGACATTTGAAAACAGCTATCATGTTTCCCCATGGTTTTTCCTTTTCTACATACTCAGTGTCTCCAGCTATTCCTCTTTTTCTTCACTCAAATTCTACATCATTTTTAGTGCTGACTCCTGTCAATGTGCTGCCTGAAATATGGTGCCCTGAGCTAGATACAAAACCAAGTGTGCTTTGACCAACCCCAAATAAAGAAAAAATAACAGAATAAAATAAAAGAATAGGAAGGGACCTTGGAGGTCTTCTATTCTAACATCCTGATGAAGCAGGAGACCCTATACCATTTCAGAAAAATGGTTGGCCAACTCTTTTAAAAAACCTCCAGTGATAGAACATCCATAACTTCCGGAGGTGAGCTGTTCTACTGATTAATTGTTTTTGCTATCAGGAAATTTCTCATGGGTTCTAGGTTGGATCTTTATTGATTAGTTTATTGTTGATAAATTGATAAGAACAGTGCCTTTTTTTAATCTTGGATTTAATTTGGTTTTGTCCATCAGTATACCCTGATCCAATATGCCCCCTCTACCTTATACTTATATCTTTGATTTTTCCACTCAGATGGAGGGCTTTCCATTGATTGCTGGTAAAATTCATATTGCTCTTTGTCCCAGCTTATCAAGAAACCCCCTGAATCTCAATGCTGTCCTCTAAGATGTTTTCTATTTTTCCTATCATTGTGTCAGATTTGGCAAATTGTACTTTCTATGATTAATTATAATTCATATATGTATGTATGTATGTATGTATGTATGTGTGTGTATGTATATATATATATATATATATATATATATATATATATATATATATATATATATATATATATACACACATACATACATACACATACACACATACATACATACATACACATACATACATACTTCGGAGAACTGGTAAATACCACCTCTGACTGGAGATTTTACAGTATCCTTCCCCTGCCATGCCCAATAAGCCACACCCACAGAACTGGTAATAAAAGAATTTGAATTCCACTATTGATATAGAATGGAGCCCTTCAAAGTTTGCAATACCTTGACATAGGAACAATGACATAACTTCCTCTGATGTAGTTGTTCCAGCTCTGTATCTACTTAATGATAGCATAGTTCAGCCTGCCTTTTCTCTTTTGTGACATTATTAGTCTTCCTTTCCTTCCTTCCTTCCTTCCTTCCTTCCTTCCTTCCTTCCTTCCTTCCTTCCTCAAAACAGGTTATAGAAATGCTTTGATTGATTGGAAAGGTCAAAGATTTATATAGAATTCAGCAATGGTTGCCTACTCTACAAGGTCCTGTGAGATACTGGTATCTCCATGGTATGTATATCCATGGACCCAACTGTAGTTCCCACTGGTTAAAAATTGTAGATTTCTTTGGGAGAAAGGGGGGAAGATGCCTTAAGCTTCACAGAAGTCTTAAGGAAGACAGATGCCTTAAGCTTCACAGAGGTCTAAGGCCCTTCTAGTAGATCTGTTGCAGAGCAATGTAATTTGCTGCAGTGAAGTAGTTTGGACTGTAGAAGCAAGCTGATTTGCTTCATCGAAGAAAAAGGCCTCTTACCTAAAACAACTCAAGTCATCTTAGATGCTTCAGTTCAATGCTGCAGGAGAGAATGACTGTTAGGTTTCAACCCAAGCACTGACCAAATTATTTCAGGATTGGAGAGGGGTGGCTTCTTGAATTGCATGAAGTACCCATTTTTTTCCCCAGTTTGGTAGACTTAGTACTCATCAAATCCCCTGAAGTCATAATTTGCCTTAAATTGAACCACCTGAAATGAGTAATATGGGAATACCAAAGTTACATGGAGCCCTGGTTCCCTATTATCGTTCTTTCTAATGTTCCTTTCTCTTTTTCTTTGCTCTTGATATTGTGTTTTACTCTGTCTCTTTTTTCCCAAATAACATTGCAGACCTCTAACAAATAGGATAAATTGCTCTTGCCAAGGAACTTAATTATGTTTTTACAAAAGTCTTTTGAAGGCCATGCAAGCTGAACCCAAGGGCCAAAATGATCCTGCATAGGACTGCATGCAGTCCTTGCCGTAGGTCTCAGGTTTAATTTTTGCCATTGGAAGTTTTGACGAAGAAAAATTCTACTTGAAACCATGGAGCACATCTGCCAAGCATTGCGATCAGGACTGAGCTAGGGGTTCCAGTGGTCTGACTTATATAAGGGCACTTTCTATTGTCTTAATGGGAAATGTGCTGTTAAAATTTCATTCCTAATATGGAAACAAAAGATTTAGCCCCCTCTATGAAGACTGGCTGTGTAACACCAAAAATCTGATTAATTTGAAATACAGTCAGATTTAAGGTTTTTAGCTCCCCACCAGATGAAATGTGAGATCTGATTTGAATCGATAGTTCAGAGAACTCTCAATAAGTAACATGGACATGAAGAAAACTGGTAGCTAAAAAAGTGAATACATTGATTAGGCTTCTAGCTTATGTGCAACCCAATAACACTAGCTGGTAGATCAGGGTCAGAATTATCTGGATAAAGAAAGAAGGAGGATTTGTTTACAAAGATTTGGCAATAATCCATAAATATTTTTTTTCTTGGTCATTCTCAGCTAGTTTTACTTCAAGACTCTTCTATATTTCTACCTTCTTTCCTTCTTTTGTTTTCTTTCTTCTCTGTAAAATCAGAATGGTAATTAAAGGCATTGGACTAAAACATGAGAACCATAATTAAAAATGCACAACAAAGAATGTTCTTCCTGCTTCAACTCAGAAAGTTCAGACTGTCCCAGGTGTTGTTAATAGTGTTCTACAGAGGAATTATTGACACCTGTACTTTGATAACTGTCTGATTTGGTAACCAAACAGAACTGGTACAGACATCAATGGATAGTTAGGACTGCAGAAAAAATAATCGCAACCAGCCTGCCTTCCATTGAGGATCTGTATATTGCACGAGTCAGAAATAGAGCTGAGAAAATATGTAGAGATCCTTCACATCTTGGGCATCAATTGCGTCAACTCTTCGCCTCAGGATGCTACTATAGGACATTGCCAAACATCTAAACACAGAGTCAGTTTTTTCTCTTATGTCACTACTTTCTGAACCCCTAATCCTCACACTATTTTTTTATGTCTAAGGATATTTATTCGTGTAGCAGTAGTAGTAGTAATAGTGATAGTAGTAGTAGTATTCCTTTCATCTTCTCTACTATTCCCTCTTATTGGTATCTTATTATAATTATTATTACTCTGTTGCTTTGTTTGTACTTGGAGATCTTCTGCACTGGAAATAAATTCCTTGTGTGTCTAGTTACCACATTTTTGGCCAAATTATTCTATTCTATTCTATTATTCTATTCTATTCTATTCTGTTCTGTTCTGTTCTGTCCTGTTCTATTCCACTCTACTCTATTTTACTGTGATTGTGTATATATGTGTGTGTGTGTACATTGTGCGTGTATATTCTATATACTGTACACTGTGAGTGTATAAGTGTATTTGTGTGTATGTGTGTATGTGTGACACAACATTGCTAAGATGTTACTTATATGATATTACCAAAGTTAAGTGCTTTAAAACACTCATTATACCACTTCAAGAAAGTATTTTGTGTAATTATTTTGTTGAAATAGTAACTGAAGTGATTATTTATAGCTATGATATATTTTAGATTTTTTTTCTTTCTTGCCACATGATTAAACTTTATAAAATGTAGTCTATAGCAGTGAAGAGAAATGCTGAGTCCAATTAGTTGAGAATTGAAAAACTTGATTTCTAAATATAGATGTGTATCTGTAATGATATTTTTTTCATAAGGAGAATACATTTCTTCTGCATGTGGTGGTGAAATGCATAGCTCCTGCAATCAAGTCAAGCAAATCCACTTTATTTTACTAACTGAGCAGCTGAGAAACTCTCAGCAGTAACAAGATGGATTTCTTTTTAATGAATATTTTGAGTAGGTCTCCTATCACCAAGAAACTGGCAGGGCTGATTATTCAATAGCCAGGCCATGGCAATGAACAACAGTTTAAGCTGTGTGCTGTTCCAGTGATGTATCCCATGTCTGATGGCAAGTTGCATCTCAGAAAGTGGTTACAAGGCGGATGTTTGAGTTGCTCATTACTTTTCCCAGCCAAATGTATATCTATTCACTCTCAGAGCAATAAAGGTCCTCGGGGAATTGTCACTTTACATAATTGCTAATGTGCCAGAGCAAGAAAGTTATTTTATATGTAGCATACTTTAATTTAATTTAAATAATTTTTTGATTTAAACGCAGTGTTAATGAGTTGCCCTTCACAGCCTGTCTTTTGTTGTTATTGTTGTTTTTGTTGTTGTTGTTGTCCTTGACCTGCTGCCTATTTGAAACACAACTGCTTCCATAAGGACAAATATTGATCTTAATTTTGATGGAGGGTCATATTTGTAGCTCAGGGTTGAAATCAGGGGTGGGATTCAACCGATGTTACTACCGGTTCGGTGAGAGTGTTTTGCGTGCACGTGCTATGCACGCACCCATGCCTGACACGCGCTGCGCATGTGTGTACAGCATTTGCAAAAAAACATCAGCTGTGCCGCCCGGACAACTGACAAGTGTTGCGCGCAGGTGCGCAGTTTTTGAAAATCCTCTTCTTTCCTGTTTTTTCAACCTCAGATATGCTGCCCAATGCAGCTGAGGTTGAAAAAGCTGCAAATAAAGGACAGCCAAGAGCCCGGGTAGGCGAGTAGGCCAAACAGAAGACCAGAAGGTTGTTGCACTGAACTGGTTCTGTGTCAGCTGCTTTTGGGAGCTACTGGTTCTATACAACTGGGCCGAACTGGTAGCATCTCACCCCTGGTTCAAATAGAAGTCCTTGGTACTTCCTAAATTTGATTGTTTACTGGGAAATGTTTCATTACCCAAACTAGATAACATCAACAAGGCTAGAAGGAGAGAAATTTCCGCTAGGTACGTAACTAATAGACTAGTTCATTCCTAATCTGGCAATGAAATGTCTGCAAGAAAACCACCAAGTTCAGAAAGCACCAAGGACCTCCTCACTAAAAAACTTATGTATTCTTGCCAGTATTCATAAGGAAGGGGTCAATGATAAATACAGAGAAGGGGAAAATGAAATCAGAGAACCGTGTGATGACCCTCAACATTCTCTAGTGAAATCTTCAGAATTCTCACTGGGTCTAGTTGAGGTTACTTTCCTCATGAAAGTTGTAACAGGTAGCTCTGAACTTAAACACCTTATGATCTACCAAGTAAACTACAGTCGATGAGCTATGATCAGGGGTTAAATAAAATGGGCAGAAAAAAAAAATAGTTTCCTACTATTTTCAGTAGCTCAGCAGTTATTTATTGTTCCTCTAAATGAACCTGGGAAGAAATGAACAATTTTATTTCATCCTTTATTTTTTCTTAATAGGACTGGAAATATGATTGAAAATGGTTTTGAACATTGGATATGTACATGAGTGAGAAATATATGGATCATTCTTAAGATTTCATTTTCCTTCTGGCATGCAGTCAATTTTTATATATTTGCTTATTTCTATTTATTTGCTTATTTATTTCATTAGATTTTAGATGCCCTCCAACACCAATATGCAAAGGACAACGGTGTAGAAAATAATTCATACAGCATAATATGAATAATCTTAATCAATGGATAGTGAAAAATGTACCCTCGATTCTAATCTCTTAAAACAGTTTCATGCTTGGGGAAGTTCAAAGCTTCTCTATCCAGATTCCCAAAGCTGAGCCTTTTCTTAATTCATAGACCATAAGATAAGGTGGCTTAATCAAAGGCTTCTTGAAAAAGCCAAGATCCACTTTGATCAATATAATACATAAATACATTTGTGTTATTCATTTGAACGAATAACATGGAAAAACATGTTAAGTATGCATATTTGATTTGGCAAGCAAGTTTATGATTATTGCCCAAATCTGCTTCATGCTGTTAACTCTGATGATATTATATTTGCTTCATTTACAGAACCAAGTTCCCATTATGTCATATCTCTCAAAGCGTTTAATAATGCTGGGGAAGGAGTACCTCTTTATGAGAGCGCCACCACCAGATCACTGACAGGTGAGTTGGAAGGGGTTGCTATCTTTATCCTACTTTATTTACCCACCCTCCCTCTTATAGCAACACGTATGGTTGGATAAAGTAAGTATATTCCTTTTAACGGTGATGATGTCATCCCACGTGCTGGAATAGGGCTGGTACAAGTCTGGAAGTTCAGTCTCAGAGACATGACAGTTGACTCAAAAACTGCAAGTGAAGGAAGGAGCTGATTTCACTAAAACTAAGGTGACAGCATGTTGAGACTCTAGAAAGAGTGCAGAGAAGAGCAACAATGATGATTAGGGGACTGAAGGCTAAAACATATGAGGAATAGTTGCAGGAATTGGGTATGTCTAGTCCAGTGAAGAGAAGGACTAGGAGAGATATGATAGCAGTGTTCCAATATTTGAGGGGCTGCCACAAAGAAGAGGGAATCAACCTATTCTCCAAAGCACCTGAGGGCAGGACAAGAAGCAGTGGATGGAAACTAATAATACCATTTTACAATACCATGGTAAGGCCACACTTGGAATACTGCACCCAGTTTTGGTTGCCACAATGTAAAAAAGACATCGAGAAAGAATGCAGAGAAGAGCAACAAAGATGATTAAGGGACTGGAGGCTAAAACATAAAGAATGGGTGCTGGAATTGGGTATGTCTAGTTTAATGAACAGAAGGACTAGGGGTGACATGATAGCAGTGTTCCAATATCTCAGGGGTTGCCACAAAGAAGAGGGGGTCAAGCTATTCTCCAAAACACCTGAGGGCAGGACAAGAAGCAGTGGGTGGAAACTAATCAAGGAGAGAAGCAACCTAGAACTAAGGAGGAATTTCCTGAGAGTGAGAACAATTAATCTGTGGAACAACTTGCCTCCAGAAGTTGTGAATGCTCCAACAATGAGAGTTTTTAAGAAGAGATTGGATAACCATTTGTCTGAAATGGTACAGCCTAAGCAGGGGGATGGACTAGAAGACCTCCAAGGTCTCTTCCAACACTGTTATTCTATTCTAATCAAGGAGAGAACCAACCTAGAACTAAGGAGCAATTTCCTAACAGTGAGAACAATAAACCAATGTAATGACTTGCTCCAGAATTGTGGGTGCTCCAACACTGAAGGTTTTTAAGAAGAAAAGCATTTGACTGAAATGGAATAGGGTTTCCTGCTTGAGCAGGAGGTTGGGCTAGTATGCCTCCAAGATCTCTTCTAACTCTGTTACTCTGTTAACTGAGCTGTTGTGCCTAAGATGACTTTTTCACATACTCCCATCACAAAACATTGAAAACCAAACACGGGTGTTGCATGTATAAGGCACTAAGCCAGAGTTGCTTAACCTTCATTTACTGAATGAAGACAAACCACAGTTGTCTGGGTTCACACAAGTCAAAACTAAGTCAACCTACATCATCACTTAAAAATGATGTGTGAAATCTGGCTACCGTATATTATGAACAAGAAATCGTGCTGTCTAGTTTAAGCACCAGGTCAGCTACATGCATACTCTACAATCTTTTGAACAAATTTAGTGATGCTGAAAACAGTTTAAAATGCAAGACTCAGTATGGTGTTATTCTTCCTTTTTCTACTCTTCCAAAATTTCCTAAAGCTTTAGGAAATTACAGGCAACTAACTATAGGAGGTCCTTGACTTATGGCCACATTGGGATCTGAATTTCTGTCACTAAGCAAGGCAATAAGGGAGTCCTACTGTCAACTCATAAAGCATTCCTGGCTTGTTCTTGAGTTGCCATAAGAAGGAGGGGGGGAGATCTGATGGAGCAGTTTGTTGCTATGACCAGAAGCACATTCCACGCATACCTTTCTCCAGATTGTGTCTCAGGTTACCAAGCCCAGCCAGAGAGGCATGTTTTCCACAGCCCGCAAAAGTGCTTCGTTGGAGAATGTGATTTATAACCCATTCTGAAAGGAGGGGGGAAACAGGGTCATAGGTGCGCAGAAAATTACGTAGGGTAGAGCCAACTGCACTTGGGAAAAGTGCCAACATATTGCTCCTAATAAATAATTGGATTTCTTTTGAAATTTGACTTGAGGTTCATGAATTAATAAGGGCACCCATCAAAACTCTGACACCTGCTTGTTTTTATGACATTTTTTTGACAGGATTGTTAAGCAAATAACAGCAGTTGATAAGTGAATCATGCAGTCATTAAGCAAATCCAGCTATCCCCAATGACTTGTTGGAAGTTGGCTGGAAATAGCAATTATGTGTCCCTATGTCACTAAAACCATTGCCAATCACCCAAATTTTGATCATGTGTCCATGGGAATGCTGCAATAATTTTAACTGTGAGGAAGGGTCACTTTTTTCACTAACATTGTAACTTTGAATGATTGTTAAATGAATGGTTATATATTGTGGACTACCCATAGTTAGTCTGTACTTTCCATTGAACAGTCATGGGAAGTCAGCCATCTCATTTCTGTCCTATTGTACCTCTTTCTCAAGGTAGAATGAAAATCTTATTATCTTTCCGTGAATCAAATTTTCCTGTAGGTTGCCAATGGGATACTCCTGAAGAAGCCAGATTTGGCAATTGGGCCAGAAATTCACAAAGAGTCCATGTACCACCTATTTGACTTTTGCCCCTTCTTCATATACTTGTCTGTGCTACTGTAGAAAAAAATGGAATATATCATATAAAGTTTCTTCCATATCTTTAAAAAAATATGTGGACCCATTATGCCTTTAAATACGTACAAAACTTCCACTTATGGGGTGCCAGAATAACAGAATAATAACATTGGATGAGACCTTGGAGGTCTTCTAGTCCAACCCCCTGCTCAAGCAGGAAACCCTATACCATTTCAGACAAATGGTTGTCCAATGTCTTCTTAAAAACCTTCAGTGTTGGAAGGACCCACAACTTATGGAGGCAAGTCATTTCACGGATTCATTGTTTCCACTGTCAGGAAATTTCTCCTTAGTTCCAAGTTGGTTTTTTCCTTGATTAGTTTCCACCCATGGCTTCTTATTCTGATCTCAGGTGCTTTAGAGAATAGGTTCACACACACACACACACACACACACACACACACACACACACACACACCTCTTCTTTGTGGCAGCCAATGTACTCTCATTCCACACTTATTAAAAGCATAATGTGAGGAATCAATTATGTTTTCCCACTGTACAAATCCTCCTAATGAAAATATAGAGATTAATTAACAGTAATATCATATTGCAAGTTGCCAGAATGGTATGCGGGTTCCTTGCCTCATAGCTCAGTACTCTCAGCTCTGCAAAGAGGAATAATGATGGTTGAACCATTTACACAATACTTTCCCACACCAGAATGTGAAATTACAACTTCTCAGTTTGAAAGCGTTGTGTCATTCACACATTCACCGATGAGCTCCCTCATTAGAGATGCTACGGCAATTACACAGAGTCCATCCATATGGAAGCAGCTCTGTTAATGCATGAATTAATTATCCTTCTGTTTGGAAATGAAAAACCTGACCTATCCACCCTGACTATGCAGCCAAGTCCATAACAGCCATTTTTTGATAAATTTGACTACCTGCTAAAATGAGTCAATTGTGCCTTTGTCAAGATTCAGCTGGAAAGACTACTGAGAGAGCAAAATTAAATGATTATGCTGCAAAGAAACATACTATATTTTCACTAGTGGCTTTAACTCCACACAAGCCTTATGATAATGATCTCTGCTCCAGCCATTTTACATTTCAAAATACCAAATTTAGGCATAATTTGAGGAACTGTAATGCCAGTACACCCCAAAAGAAAGAGAGAAAGAGAGAGGAGAGAGGAGAGAGAGGTAAGGGGCTTCTTAACATTTATTATTTTGCTAAACTGAAGATAATTAGCTCCAGACAGCTAAAGCAGAGATGTCAGCCAGAGTAAGAAAGTGATAATACATGACATTAAAGTTTCCCGCGCCATTCACATCTTCTCTCCTGATTCATCTTTCATTCATGCTCAATGCTTGTGTGTTCCCAATGGTTCAAGTTTTGAAAAGTTAGAATAGGAACGTTAAGATGCAATCATGAATAATGGTGAGTAGAACTCAGGAAGGAGCAATAACTCAGGGACGGAGAATAGAGGTGGACCTCAACCAGTGGTGGAATTCAAATAGTTTAACAAGTGGTTCTCTGCCCTAATGATTTCTTCCAACAACCAGTTCACCAAACTGCTTGGAAAGTTAACAACCAGTTCTGTCGAACTGATGCGAACTGGCTGAATCCCACCACTGACCTCAACTTACAACCATTCATTTAACATTTACCATTTAGAATCCCGTCTCGTCTGTGTCGAAAGCACCAAGGTGCTTCCAGGTTGAAATTATTAGCCAGTGACATCACTGTTGCCCAGGGGACAGCCAGTTGGGGGCGCCTTTCATGTCCCCATTAATGTGCCCACTGAAGTGGTACCCATCTACCTATCTGAGATTGCTCGCTTTTGAACTGGTAGGCTGGCAAAAGCTAGAGTGAATGACGGGAGCTCACCCCACCACACAGCAGCACTTGGGTCTTGAACACGGTCTTGCTGATTGTCAACCCAACATCCTAACCATGTGAGCCACTATGTTCCTTCCATCTGAAGTTATAGGGGCACTGAAAAAAACAAAAGACTTAGAACTGGTCTTTGCACTTACAAGTATTCTCCATAGTCACACGATCAAAACTGGGGGATTTTGCAACCATCATGCATTTACTACAGTTGCAGCATCCTGGGTTTATGTGATCACCATTTGCAACCTTTCCAGGCACTGTCTGATGAGCAGAATCAAGGGGGGAAGCTGGATTATCTTAAAAACTGCATGATTCACTGAACAACTGCAGTGATTTATTTACCAACTTCGGCAAAAAAAGGTTGCAAAGTCAGAGATGATTCACTTAAAAACTGCCTTGCTTAGCAACATAATTTCCAGTCCCAATTATTATTTTAAGTTCGAGGGCTCCCTTTGTTTCTACTTGGAAACCGCTTCTGGACTTTGTGCTTGAGGTAGAAAAAAAATGAAACTTTGATTTTGGGCTTTACCGATTAGATAGATATGGTGTTCTGGAAATAGCTAGTTTAAAGTAAAGATAAAGCTTCCTCTCGCACATATGTGCTAGTTGTTTCTGCTCTAGGGGGTGGTGCTCATCTCCGTTACAAAGCCGAAGAGCCAGCATTGTCTGAAGATGTCTCTGTGGTCATGTGGCCAGCATGACTAAACACCGAAGGTGCACAGAATGCTGTTACCTTCCCACCAAAGTGGTGCCTATCTTTCTACTTGCATTTTTACATGCTTTCAAACTGTTAGGTTGGCAGAAGCTAGAACAAGTAACGGGAGCTCGCTCCTTTATGTGGCGCTCGGGATTCGAACCGCCGAACTGCCAACTTTTCTGATTGACAAGCTCAGTGTCTTAGCCACCGAGCCACTGCGTCCTTTTTTGGCTAGTTTAAACTACTATGTAAAACTAAAAAGTTGTGGTTTGATGTTATTACACTATTCTACTGCATCAAAGGGAGTTGAAGTCAATGCCTTTTCTTTCTTCCCCACTTCTTTTCCACACTTTCCCCTTCCCCTTCCCTATTTCTCCTTCTTTCTCCTTTTTTTGCGTGTTATATCATAAAGAAATGAAATTGTTATTAAAAAATAATAATAATGAACCAGTTGCCTAGCCAAAAAAGAAAATAATTTTGTTCAGAGTTTTTGCAGCATGAATTCAGCTCCAGAAAAATAAACACAGATGGCTGATGCTTCATTTAATATCTTTATAAACATGATAAGTAAATTTTACAAACCAGTTGTAGATTTCTCCAACATGGAGCAAACTCAAACAGAAACATGTTGCAAGTAACTTCAGCACCAGAACAGACAACAGAGAGAACTTCATTTTAGCTCAGGGGGCAAGCATTATACACAGCACAGGAGAGAAGCGGTTTCATTTTCAATAGACAGACTCTGACCTCAACATAGCTCCAGAGCTGCAGAGCTTAATATATAGCCATGCCTAGGGTACTTCTAGTTTCAGTTTCCAGCCTAGGCTACTTCTAGTTTCAGTTTCCAAAACAGTCCTCATTGGCTGACCTTGTTACCATGCTCTATTGCAGTTCATGAATATACTCTGACAAATTTCTTGTCCCCAATTATGGTCATAAGTCGAGGGGTGCCTCTATGTGTTTCCTGCAGAAGATCACAGCCTTCCATCAATATCTTGGAAATACCCATGGCTGAGAATTATTAGTCGGAAGGGATACTGCTGAGCCAGAAAGATTATTAGCCCAACTCACCAAAAGTGGTTTTATATTGTCACTTGGATATCAGTGTTTTAAATCGTTTTCCATAAGTACAGGTTATTTCTAAGATGGAAAAGTTTCATAGGAAGATAAATGTGACATTCTTGCAGTACGTTAATGATAGGTTATAACTCTTGGATCTGCAATGTCAAGATGAGACCATGTAAAAAAGAGAAAGTATGAAGGAAGAGTTTCATAAATAGTTTAATAAAATGGTCCAGTGTACCAAGAATACTCAATACAGCTTGTCTCTTGCAAGAGGAAAAAAAAAAAACCTTACCAGGTAGTTTAAGGAAAATGTTCTTTCTCATTTTTCTTGGAATAATACTAACCTGTCTTAAGGGGTGTTATAAGTTATGTTAAGACAGTAGAAGAGAAGCTGAACAATCAACAACACGATTCATATTCTTAATATAGTACAGTATTACCTTTTTTTCTGCTGCTGAAGAATGTACTGTCTAATCATTCTCTTCTCCTGGTGCATAGCCTAACCTCTTTAAAACATTTGTGTAGGAAGGTTATGTCACGAAGAGCAAAAAGTGAAAAATAGAAAATTACAAACTACATTTGTTCACAAGAAATAAGTGAAGCAAACTACAGCAGGCTCACTCGAGGTAGCTAATAATTCTAGAATTTTGTGAGAAAAATCCATTTAAAAAACAGAAGAAGAAATAGCATTTTATCTCAGTCTCCAAAATACTTGCTATAATATGTTCCTGGTTCTTCTTTGTCTTTTGAATCCTTTACAACAGGGGTCCCCAACCACCGGTCCCCGGACCGGTACCGGTCCATGGATCATTTTTTACCGGGCCGCAAAGCTTGGGCGCCGCCATCTTGTTTCGACGGCGCTTCCGGGTTTTCGGTTGCTTCCGGGTTTTCGGTTGGAAAGTGCTTCCGGGTTTTCAGTTGGAAAGCAGCATTTGGGTGCTCGAGCCTTAGTTTCATTGAAGGGGGGGGCGGCTTCAAACAAAGAGCCGTCCCGATGGCGGTGGAGTCTCGTGTTACTCAGGTACCGGTCCGTGGAAGAATAAATAATCGTGAAACTGGTCCTTGGTTCAAAAAAGGTTGGGGGCCACTGCTTTACAAGGATACATTTATCTGAAATTGTGAAATTACTTTCTGCCTTTTAAAAATGTTTTAAAATATGATGCCTCCCCATCTAGGTGTCTAACAAATAGATAATTTTATGGAACTCAAAGGAAAAGCTCTCTAAATTATCAAACAAATTATCCTTAACTTTAGGGATTTGTGGGCCAGATATAACTTTCTCTGGAACTTGCTTCTCCTTTGCAAGTGTTGATTTAACAGAGAACTTACACCTTTAGAAATAGCTTATGAAGAAAATCAGAGATATGGGTAGTCCTCAACTTATGACAGTTCATTTAACAACTGTTCAAAGTTACAGTATGACAATGTTACTTACAACCATCCATGTACTTCTGGCTGTTACAGCAACCCAGTGCTCACATGATCATGATTCAGGAGTTGGTAACTGGCATGTATTTGTATGACCCAGGTTGTGTAGACCAGGGGTGTCAAACTCAAGGTCCGGGGTCTGGATCCTGCCTGTGGGGTGCTTAGAACTGGCTCATGGGACTACTCTAGAAATAGCAAAGGACCAGCCTGCCTTGCCTCTGCTAGCAATAACGGAGCTTGGGAGGGGCGCATGCTCCATTTTTGCTGACAGAGGATTTCAGGAGGCTGTCCTAGCCGAAAACAGAGCTCACGAGGGCCACATGTGAGCTCCATTTTTGCTGGCAGAAGGTTGCAGGAGGCCATTTTGGCCAAAAATGGAGCTTGGGAGCTGGTTTTCACTTCAGAGCATTCAGGACACCACAGGTGCCCCTGACACACGTGACATCAAGCTGGCCACTGCCACCCCAACCCCCTGAGGTCAAACACAACCCTGATGTGGCCCTCAATGAAATCCAGTTTGACACCGCTGGTCTAGACAGATGCAGGCTACAATAAAGACTTCTATTACCATGCTATCCCATGGCAAATGGCCTTACAATGGCCAGTAAAGCTCCACCCCAAACTTTCCTGAAGGCAGCCACCCACAGTCATTGCAACACAGTCTCAAAAACTAAAGCTAGTAATCATCAGAGATGATTTACAAGGCAAGGAGGAAGTCTGTAATCCAGAAACAAGGTTCAGGCTCCACAGGGCTAGATCAAGAGTCCACAAGAAAGGTTCAGCATCCATAGGCAGAAACACAATCCAAACCAGAGTTTTTCCAAGGCCAGGGAATTGTGTGCCAAAGAAAAAGAATTGTTCCTGATGAAGACACACTTCCCTGGCCTCTGATTAAATCAGCTCAAGCCAGGTGTTCCTTGTGAGGAGGGGCAGGATGGCCTCCTCATCAGCAGCCTTGCAGACCTCATCTGAGTTTGCCTCCATTCCACTCTCCATGCTCTCGGATCGAATGGGGGAGGTAGCTGTTCCTCATCAGAGGGAATCTGCTACTTCTCATTCCCACTGCATGTCTGCAGCTGATCTTCACCTGTGTTTGTGAGGGCAGGCAGTTCTCTGTCTAGTTGACCATCTCCCCTAATGCCGGAGGAACCTGGGACAGCATCGTCCTCAAACATTCCAGTGGAGAATGCCATCCCCATTGGATGGCCCTAGTGGTTCCTCCTCCTCCCCTCCTCCTCCTCCTCCTCCTCCTCCTCCTCCTCCTCCTCCTCCTCCTCCTCCTCCTCCTCCTCCTCCTCCTCCTCCTCCTCCTCCTCCTCCTCCTCCAAACTTGGATCTATTGGGCCATGACAATATTTATAATAGTCGCAGTATCCACCCAGAGTCATTGACTGCCATTTGCAACCTTCCGGAGAGCTTTCAGCAAGCAAATTTTAATTCATTTAATGGCTGTTGATTCACTGAACTACAGCGATTTGCTTAACAACCATGGCAAAAACGTTCAGTAGCAGATCTTGACAGGCTGTAGAAGACACAACATTGAAGCTGGGGGAGTTGTATAGAGCTGGTGATCAGAGTTGCTTCTGCCTACCATTGTACCCAAGAAAGATTTAAAATCTTCCTTGAAAATTGCACTGTTCATATCTGTCTGAATTCAGAATAGGCGCAAAATGTTTCACATTATAATTTCAAATCATTAGCTATGCCTTGAATAATATGCATCATTACGTACAACAGAAAAGGTCTCCAATTTAAACAAATCAAAAGTATTGTAGTTCTACTTTGACTTTAGTAGGAAGAACATGTCTCTTTCTTTCTCCCCCCCCCCTCTGTGTAACATCTATTGATTGAAACATTTTCAATCCTGACTTTATAAGGCCAACTGAATTTGTCAAGCCACAAAGGCAAAAACAAAAATTGACTGATACATAGAAATAGTTGGGTTGTTTATCCCTCAAGCATTTGGTTTACAAGATTTTGAACAAAGCAACTAGGCATCATAAACCATAAATCATTTTAGCAGCATCAAATCAGGGAAAATGGACCTTCATTCCAACCAGAACTGCAACAAAGCACACATTCCATAATTTGCACGGTTCATAAAGGACCAAACTGGACCAGAAGAACTCACAGATACCAGAGCTTTCATCAAAGTGATGAAAGCAGCATCACACTGTTGCAATGAAAACTCTCGATCCTTTTGTATGTCCCTGGAACCTTGTGATGCACATATGAAAGGGGTGGAGCTTGCATACCACTCCTTTCATGTTTTGACCTTTATTTAGCCCGTAAATGCCCTTGATAAATTTTTCATTTTAATTTTCTTACATTTTCCCAAATATTCACGTCACTTTGATACTGCCTCAACGTTGTTTAGTATTACTGTGCCATCTTTAAAACCTTGGTTTGCCCACATATCTACTCCTGCTGCTGCTGCTCCCTCTCACCCTCCCTCCCTCCGTCCCTCTCTCTCTCTCTCTTTCTTTCTTTCCTTCATCCCTCCCTCCCTCCCTTCCACCCTTTCTTCCTCCCTCCCTTCCTCTCTCCCTTCCTTCCTTCCACAATTTTATTTACTTTTACCATTTGGTGTGCTATTCCAAGCCACATAATTTTCTTTGAAATATCTATTTATTAAATTTATATATCTATGTAAGTAAGTTGGGTTTATATTTATAATACAACTATCTGGAATCTAGCCTGCTCCCACAGACAATCAATTGAATTATCATATCCAATTTTTCATAATGGAGTATATTGTGTTTATAAGGCTTCCAAGTCAATGCCATGCCTTCCATATGTTGCAGGGATTTTGAAACTTGTGTGTAATTTTCAGGTTTTATTGTAAATGTATGTACATGTGTTTGAGGCAAGGTAAATGTTGCAAATTCAATAGAGTGGCAGGAGAGAAGAAAATTGTGTATTCAATATGAATGTAAATGTGCCTTTTATCCCAGTGAATTTGATCATCATAATGTGACAATTGTTTCTCCCTGATTGTTCAATTAATGGCTGTTTTTCTCTATTCTTCTTATGTTCTTCTCCCATCATTCTTATTCTCATACATTTAACGCATTGTGATGTGCATCTCACTGGTGGTTGTTTTGTCAATTTATTTGACTATTCCACATCTTTGTTTTTTAATTTGTGGTATGCTCATTTTTGGTGGCTTTGTGACCCAGATCCCATTGACCCATTAGAAGTTGATTTTTATCCTTTGCTTGATGATTTCCCTACCTCAGTCCCAGATATCTCCACCCCCATGCTCCCACCAGTAGGTGTCCAGGCTGTTGCATTAACCCATGATGCTGTGAGGGTCAGCTGGGCAGACAACTCCGTTCCCAAGAATCAGAAGACCACAGAAGTTCGGTTTTACACAGTGCGATGGAGAACCAGCTATTCTACAAATGCTAAATACAAGGTGAGACCTTGGAAGTCATTGTTTCCTCAACCCTTGTCTGGATTTGTTTGAGATGGATGGTTCATCACACATTCCACAATTTCAGAAGCAGAGAATACTTGGCTCTTGATGAATGTATGTTTTTTTTTTATGTACACTGAGAGTATTTGCACCAAGGCAAATTCCTTGTGGCCAATCACACTTGGCCAATAAAGAATTCTATTCTATTCTACTGTAATCTAGACCATACGGCGCTGTAATATTACATGAGCCATCAATAGTTTAGATAGGAAGGTCTTGCGTAATCAAGATATAAACAATAAAATATCGGATCTTTGGTGCCTTTGGTGCTTGATAGTTTTCTTGCAGATGTTTCATCATCGGCATCATCAGTACTAAACATCATCAGTACTAAATTTGTTTCATTATCTAGTTTGGTCCTGAAATATCTGCAAGAAAACCATCAAACTAGGGGTGGGATGCTACTGGTTCGGCCCGGTTCTATAGAACCGGTAGCTCCCAAAAGCAGGTGAGACCAAAATGGTTCGGTTCAACAACCTTCTGGTTGTTTGTTTGGCCTATCCGCCCACCTGGGCTCTTACCTGTCCTTTATTTCCTGCTTTTTCAACCTCAGCTGCTTTGCGCGGCACAGCTGAGGTTGAAAAAGCAGGAAAGAAGATGCTTTTCAAGTGCGCACCTGCGCACTGTGCTTGCCAGCTGTCTGGGTGGCACAGCTGATGTTTTTTTGCAAATGCTGTACACGCATGTGCAGTGCATGTCAGGCATGGGTGCGTGCATAGCACACACACAAAACACACTCACCAAACCAGTAGTAACACTGGTTGAATCCCACCCCTGCATCAAATTCAAAGAGCACTGAGGAACTGACAGTTCAGCCCTACAACTACAAGTATTCTTTTCTATCGGTATCGAAACACTGTTTACAAATTACAAATGCATTGATTGTTGGGATGGATAAATCCGTCAAAATAAATTTTGCTCATTTCACTTGTATTCTCTTGTCTATCGTTTTTCCCAACTAGTGTGTAATTGTAAAATCATTTTTTTCCCCAAAACTTCATTTAGTTAAACTGAACTGCAAATTCAGAAGAAAAAAAAAGGGGGGCAGAAATTTATGCTTACTTTATTTTATGGCTTTAGAGTAAGACCAAAGAAATATATATGTAGAAAAAATATAGTATATAAATAATTCCAGCTTTTGTATAGTTTTGGGAAGTACAGTGTGGCTGTATTGCAAGCCAAAGGAACACATTGCAGTCTTATAAAGTCATAATTCTATGATCGGGGAAAAAATAGAAACCAAAAAGTGCAGCTGTCCTTGCATACTATGTATATTTTTGGCAATTTTCCTTTTCAGCTAATGCCAAGACTGAGAAATGTAGCTGGCCACAGATGACTGATTTTGTTCATTACTGCAGCATTTTATATACTGTCTGTCAGTGGTTCAGAAGAAAACAAAATTTAATTCAAAACAAAATAAAAACCTAAAATCTGAAGAAAAAAGATTTACCTAAAACAAATCAGTACCTAGGAGTTTCTATTTTAATTTCCTCAATAACATCTTCAACGGTCCATAAATAGAGAGCTGTGGTAGCTCAGTAGTTAGAATGCAGTATTGCAGACTTACTCTGCCCACTGCTAGGAGTTCAACCCTGACAGGCCCAAGGTTGAGTCAGGCTTCCATCCTTCTGAGGTTAGTGAAATGAGGACCCAGATTGTTGGGGACAATGTGCTGACCAGTGGTGGTATTCAATTTTTTTTTACTACCAGTTCTATGGGCATGGCTTGGTGGGTGTTGTGTGGCTTAGTGGGTGTGGCATGGCTTGGTGGGAGTGAAATCCCACCAAGTGGGAGTAGGAAGGTTACTGCAAAATCCCATTCCCTCCCCATCCTACTAACCTGCTTTCCAGCTCCATTCTCCTGTTCAGGACAACAAAAGAAGACCCAACTGATCAGCTGGGACTCAGGCGGCAGAGAATAGATGGGGGCGGGGCCAGTAAGAGGTGGTATTTGCTGGTTCTCCGAACTACTTAGAATTTCTGCTACTTCAGGTTCTGCCACCAGAATCTGGTGGCGACTCTGTAAACCACTTAGAGAGGGCTGTAAAGTACTGTGAAGTGGTATATAAGTCTAAGTGCTGATGCTGATGCAGTATGGATGCATTTGCCAGTCTTGCTTGAGCATGGGGTGCAAATCCCCCAAATAAGTCACTAAGGTATATGTATATATGTGTGGTGTGTGTATGTATATGTACATGTATATACACGCACACACACATATATGTATATGTATATCCCCACTGCTCTCAGAATAGTTGTATTTCATATGCACACCTACAGAGAGAAAGATAAAACTACTGAGTCAGATCTCTCTTGCAAAGAGTTATATATTTAAAAGACCGTTGATCAAAAGTCAAATTGAAGGAATCTGTATAATTTACCAAATACGCTCTCGATTTCTCCAAACTAGAAGGCCCATTCCTGATAAATAATGACAGTTGGAGTATCTGATATTTACGTAACCTTTCATAATTTCTCCATACTGCTATCAGAGTTCTTCTTATCCAGATCATCTCAGAAAGAAAAATCGTAGGGATTTCCCTTGGCAGAAAAACAACCACAAACTTCAACTTGGAAATTAACCTTACCAAGTTGCAAGAATGTTCAAGTATTTTTTTAAGTGTAAGTACATTGCAGAAGAAAAAAATGACCCCATCATATAATTTGTTCTAGTTCAATCTTATTATATCGAAGTTATGAATTGAAGTCAATTATATTTACTTCAACATAATCTCAGAATGTCTTGGGGGATACCCCCTCCCCCCCAAAATAGTGTATTGGAAACAGCAGTGCGCCATCAGTAAATAAGCAATAGAAACAAAAGTTGACCATTTCCATTAGTTACAAGCATAGCGGATAAACATAAGGAAACTAGATGAAGCATGGGAATGAACATTCACAGTTTGATCCATTGTTCCCATGTTAGGTCTCTAGGAAGAATGCAAAAATGTCAGAGCTCTGTTCATTAGCTCATCTGTCTCCTTTTCATTGTCATTTCTTGCCCCCAATTAAGAGCTTATTTTTTTCCAAGCACAACAAAAATGCAGAACTTTGTTAGCTTGAGGGTAGAATTGTAGTCTTCAACATCTCTCAGAGGTTGTCTGATTTCGTGAATTAGATCCAGAATCTGTCCTCCCTCTGAGATTCCTCCCATTGGGATCAGATTGATGGTTGTTTCTCCATGGATTAAAAAAATAATCCCTGTCCTTTCTCCATTTACTATATAGCTATAACACTTATATACCGCTTTATAGTGCTTTACAACCCTCTCAAAGCAGTTTACAGGGTCAGCCTATTGCCCCCAACAATCTGGATCCTCATTTTACCCACCTCAGAAGGCTGGAAGGTTGAATCAACCTTGAGCCTGGTGGGATTCGATCTGCCAAATTGCAGTAGGAGTACCTTGCACTCTAACCACTGCACCACCGAGGCTCCTTATATGCCAGCGATGGTGAATCTTTTTGTTGTGGTGTTCCTTTTGTTGTGTTTTTACCCTCCCAGAGGCTCGAGGGAAGGCTCTGGAGCCTCAGGAGGCTGAAAACAGGCCCATTTTGGCACTTCTGGTATTTCCGGAAGGCCCATTTTTCGGCCTCCCGAGGTTGCAGAGGCTTTCCTTCGAGCCTCCGGGAGGGCAAAAACAGCCTGAAACGGGCCAAAAATCAACTGGGAGGCGCACGCATGTGCAGTGCAGGTAAGTTTGGTTGGGGCTCGCGTGTCTGCACAAATGGCTCTGCATGCCACCTCTGGCACACATGCCATAGGTTCGCCATCATGGCTATATACTGAGAAATGCAACAAACCCAATGTGAAGGAAGATATTCATTAGGCAGATCTCTCTCTTTTTTTGCCAAATTGTCAGATTTTGGAAAGGGGTAAGATTTCATGAAGATGGTGATTATGGTATTTTTATCCCATCTTTTAAAATATATTTTGGTCAACTTAATGTGATAAGCATACTTAAATCTCCTGCTTTCTATTTTCCTGGCAACCCAGTGAGGTGAGGCCAAAGTCATCCAGGGGTCTCTCCTGCTTAAGGGAGGCCTAGAACTTACATTCTCCACATTTCTAGGCCATGACCTTCACCACTATACAAACTGTTTGGACTAATGTGTCTTAACCACTACATCAAACTGGCTTTCTCTTAAGTATTCATGCCCATAATAAATAAAAAGTAAATTTCTTCTGAAAATCTGAATGTCAGTGTTCCAAGTAATGCACCCATTGAAATCAGAACTCTGAGGCAGGTAGATTCCTCAAAGAACATGTTTATTGGATACATCATATCGGCAAAGCCGGTAAAAACCAACTCTGAAAGTTCCCATGGTTTCCCCCTAATTAAAGAATAAAACTTCCCACCCTCCCCAGTATCATCAGTCACATTCTCCAATGAATATAGCTTGCAGGCTCCTCTCCTCCTTCACCAGCCACCCATTATGATGACCTTGGTTCTGACAGGAAAACTTTTTATTTTGACTATAAGCTGGGCTATCTCCTTCCCCCCCTCCCCTTCTTTCCTCAGGCTTCCTGGCAATTGTCAGGCAGCACAAGATGGCTTCAGCCCGGTTTGCTTCAGAGTTGACACTGAATTTAGGAAAAGCCAAGTTTTATCACACCAAAAGCATCTTCATGCAATGGTCAATGACCTATGAGAAGCCTATAAGCAGGATATGGAGCCAATAGTCCTTTTTTTCGCTGTTGTTTTCTAGGAACTTTCATGCTTTGAATCCTAATGGTATAGCAGCTTTGGATACCATTGAAGTATTTCATCGGATAGGATAGATTGTGACTGGTATGACTTTCAAATTGATCCAAAAATTCATGAGGACAAGTGATGTTGTCAAAGAAATCTGAGATTTCAGTTATTTTATTTTACATTATTATAATCATTCCTAATCATAAGGGATGTATCACTATCAAAAAGTCTCAAAAAACATGACTATTTCCTAAGTCTGACCTATGCTCATGTATATTCTGTATGCTTTTAATATTGAATGATATCACATTCTTGCGCTGATGCTCCTTTACTTTATGTGCTTTTCTCGTATTCTATCATTGGTTGACGTGCTTTAAAATTAAATTTGTCATATTCAAATGGTTCTTTGATTTGAGTTTAAATAAAATGAAAATAAGAGAAAATAAGTATGAATACTTTAAAATTCCCTTATCTAACTGTACTATTCTATAATTAAAAAGAATAATGCAATTTTGTCCACTTTGACTAACACTTGTACAAATGTCATGCTTGTGTATATAGCAATAGCAATAGCACTTAGACTTATATACCACTTCACAGTGCTTTTATGACCCTCTCTAAGTGGTTTACAGAGTCCGTATATTGCCCCCAACAATCTGGTTCCTCATTTTTCTAACCTAGAAGGATGGAAGGATGTGTCAACCTTGAGCCGATCAGGATTGAACTCCTAGCAGTGGGCAGAGTTAGCCTGTGATACTGCATTCTAACCAGTGCACTACCATAACTGATGTGCATATGCATACACACACATATACACAAACACAAATAGATAAACCTATTTGGCCAAAATTACTAGTATAATGATTTATTTTCATGTATTTGATTAAATATGTATAAAGGATGCTCAAAATGGTCTTGTTGGAAAGGGATTCTAGCAAAGATTTTAAAATTCCTTCATTTAAGTGAATGCCATGGACCCAAATCACATTTTACAGGATGTCAAAAAAATTGTCTGTGTTTTATCATTGTTGTTTCTTTAAAAGATAGCAATACATTTTTTACACATTATTGCATTGCTAAAAGTTATTTTTTTTAATCTAATCTACTCTTCCAAGTTTGATACACTTACAATCCTTCCAGGAAGCAAATTGGGAAAAGAAGAATGTGGGGTGAAATACAAGTGTTTTACTATTATGAAGTGCTGCTCATTTATTTTAAAAGAGACTTTTATTTTACTTTCTTATCCTTCTCTTGCCTGCCTTACCTTGATAGTCTCTATCCTGAAGGCAATTCAGAATAAGGAAAGATGTCGGCCTGATATTTTATAGTAACACGAAACCGAGGAATGGAAAATGGAAGCCAATAGAAGAGGGCTTTGTTCCTTACTAAGAGAAGGAAGGAAGGAAGGAAGGAAGGAAGGAAGGAAGGAAGGAAGGAAGGAAGGAAGGAAGGAAGGAAGGAAGGAAGGAAGGAATCCTTTGAGAACTCCATTATAACTCATAATGACAATTTGGGACATAGCAGTAAGCCATCTAAGGCTGGCAGACTCAGGGGGAAAATAATCACTAGGAATTCAACTGGTTTATTCATAACAAAGCATCGAGTGTTATCCCTGGAGATGACAGAATTGTAGAAGCAGTAGCTCAATCAAGAAGAGGTTGACCACCATGATTAACACTGATCCCTAATGTTTCAGACACAAACCATTTTTGAGTTTGGATCAAGTGCAATAAATCAAGAACCTCACAGGAATGGAAAGTTTTGAGGAAAATGAAAAATGTGGGAGAAATGGTCTCTTTAGTGGTTTCCAGTATGATTGAGCTTTAAAGACACCCCTTTTTCTTTTCTTTTTCTTTCTAGTCAGCAGATACAACAGCCTTGAGCCATACCGTGTCTGGTCTTAAGCCAAATACCATGTATGAGTTCTCTGTCATGGTGACCAAAGGTCGGAGGTCAAGTACATGGAGCATGACAGCTCATGCTACGACATATGAAGCAGGTAGGTCTTTAGAAAACTGTAATGTTTTGTTTTTTTTTAGATTTGATGCTTAGCTTGATTATATTAAAAAAAACATTTCCTTGTTCTGTCCACACAGATTGCAATATATCATAAATAGTATTAAAAATAAATTGTTTTTTTTTGGATCTTTTTTTTTAGAAGGCAGCAGACAGTTTATTTAGCAGCTTCTATTTATTTTAAGGCTAAATTAATACACTGTATTAATACACTAATACATTAATACAAGGGATACTTCCCATATTGGATGTCATAAATAAATAAAGGTCCTTTTGTTTTTTTTACTGCTGCTAAGTGGTAGTTGATATCTACCATGATTTAAAGCATATAGAAATTCATGGCGATAATAATTACAATTGTATTAATAATTGCTAATGGAGTTGAAGTCAGCATACTATACTAATACTTATAAGAAGAATTAAGGGTCTGTTTTCAAACTCGTAAAGACTCATTTTTTTCAGTGCTTTTTTTTTCTTATGTAAAGTTATCAGGCTTTAAATATGTGACCAAGTCTACAAGTATCAGGCAACACTTAATTTATGTATTTGTTTCAAACCACTGTCATTTAAGCCATTTCCAAATATCATATCACGTTATGCTTTACCTTTAAAAAGATTTGAAATGTGTGCAAACATGGTGATTTTGAAGAAGAAAGCATGGAATCATTCTAAAAATAAAAGTGATTGGCTATTCTTCAACTCTAACCCCAAATTTATTTGTATTCTTATACCCAAATTATTGATCATGTGTTAACTCTAAAGCTACAGATGTTTAATTATTCCAAATTTACTATTCATGGGATGTATAGTAGGTGGGGTTATAGTCATCATTTCTGCTTAGTAAATTCACCTAATGCATGGCTATCTCTTTGTATCAAGTCCGTCCCACTAAAACTAGCAACCTGAAATCTGAAACTAGCAACCTGAAAGCAACCTGAAAGGAATGCTAGAGACATTAACCCCTCAGTTGGATTTTTTTTTCAGTTAGGATGACAGCTGTCTTTCTTACAAAATATTCTACAAAACTACTAATATTGAAGATGGGAAGACTGTCAAGAGTCACATTATCATAGTCACAGGATAGCAAGTAATTTTATTCAGGGAGGTCAACAAGCAGAGGTCCACAACACATGTCAAAATGGGTGGAGCTTCAAATGACCCTCCCTTGACTTTTTCCATCCTCTGTGGATACTTCTGCTCTTATCAAGATCTTATCTAACAGTGAAGTTTCTCTATTTGCAAACATTAAGTGGAAGTATACTCTGCAAAGAGAACGAAGAAGGCTGATACATGGAGGAAAATGTTAACACTGGTTAAAATGCCACCAGACTTGAAATTTTAGACCTAGACAACCTAGAACTATGCCGCGTTCCGTCTGATCTAAGTATAGTACATAAAATTATCTATTGCAATGTCCTAACTGTCAAGAATACTTCAGCTTCAACCACAACAATACAAGAGCACACAATAGATACAAGCTCAAGGTAAACTGCACCAAACTTGATTGCAGGAAATACGACTTCAGCAACAGAGTGGCCAATGTCTGGAATACTCTACTTGACTGTGGTTTCTTCCCCAAACCCCAAAAACTTTAACCTTAAACTTCTACTATTGACCTCACCCCTTTCCTAAGAGATCTGAGTGGGCATGCATAAGCGCATCAATGTGCCTACCATCCCTGTCCTATTATTTCTTTTTTTTTTACTTGTATCCATTTCATGTATTCATAGCCATGTTTATACTTATACCTGTTATCTAATACTTGCTTGACAAATAAAAAAAGGCTGGTACATGGAGGAAAATTTTAACACTGCTAAAAAAATATTTCCAAATGTATTATTAATTTAGGTTTAGCCTTCAGGGTGCTTTGACCTAGCAGCTTATTTTGTCAACATGCAAAATTTCTCTTTGTGTTTATCATGTGAGCTCCTTAAGACCAGGCTGTTGAAATGTGGAGTTCAGCTGAAGGCAACATTTCCTTTTGAAATGTATGAATTAATCAAATTCATATGTCTGTTGATAAAATTCATATAAAAGTATATAAAAAGTTAAGAGTTTTGTGCTACTCCTGTTGTTGTTGTTTTGCAATACTGTCCTTCTGTGGATATAGGAACATGAATGCTTAGTTTGGAGAAAATTATTTATACAAATATCATTTATAGAAAAAAAAGGAGGTGCTTGTAAAATGAATACAGGGAAAAGCTTAGAAGTTCACAAAACAGGTTGGTGCTGAAATGGCATGAAATCGTGCTTGAAAACAAATGTATATGTTAGGAGATAAACAGATTTACACCAAGTTGAATGGTAGGGTAAACAATGTCAACATTTAACCAAGTTAAGGAAAATGGAAGAAAAGATAAATGGTAAAGGCATCTTGACATAACTGAGGAGATTACTGGAATGTCTAGTCTAATGAAAAAAACTAGTAGTGTTCCGGGCTCCAGAGACCCATTTCTGGCCTTCCCAAACTTCATTGTCATTTTTCTAAGCTAAAGAGAAAAAAAATATTAGTGATTTCTGAGCTATTAGCTGCCTCATTCAGTTTCATGTCATCTTCAGATCTGATCAGTGTTTTCTCCAGCTCTTCATCCTAGTAGTTAATAAAAAATGCATATATGTCCAGGGCATAGGACTGGAATAACACAGTCATTGGATCTTTTTAGTCCATTGACAAATCTTTGATAAGCGTTCTTTAAATATAAGTTTCAAGCCAACTTTGAGAATCTTGTATAATAATAGAGATTAAAGAAAGAAACCAATGATATAATATATATAGATGTGTCTCTCATCTGCTCAGCATGTCTTGTCTGTAAATAACCAAGCACAAAGATCTTTGGGTTTATATGTAAGGCATTCCTTGAATTACAACCATTCATTTCATTACCGTTCAAAGTTACAACAGTTAATAGAACAGAATAGAATAGAATAGAATAGAATAGAATAGAATAGAATAGAATAGAATAATTCTTTATTGGCCAGTTATTTATTGGGCAGTTTGAGCTTTCTGAGTTGACACAGAAAGAACATTCTTCGTTGTGCTTTTTTGATGATGTTTTTGATGTTAGGTGTCCATTTTAAGTCTTGAGATAAGTCCTTACACTTACAATCATCACAATGCCCCTATGGTCACATAATTAAAATTGGCCACTTGGTCATGTGATCACCCTTTATGATCTTCTCCGAGGGCTTCCAACAAATCAGTTGGGAAAGCCGGATTCAGTTAATGACTGCATGATTCTCTTAACGATCACAGCAAAATGGGCCATAAAATTGGATGCAACTCACTAACAGCCACATCGCTTAGTGAAGGAAATACCAGTCCCCACTGTGGTCATAAATCAAGGACTACCTCTAGGCCAGAACACAAGTTTCCAAAGTTGCAAATATGTTAACAGCTTCTGCGTTGTCCTTGCTTAAGAATGTCTTTATTAGCAAGAATGTCTAGTTTGTACAACACTTCATGGTATGGTAGATGGAATCGTTATTGTATTAATGTGTCCTCTTCTGTGTTTCCCTCCCAATCTTCTGGGCTTGTGTCTTTCTGTAAGCCCCGACCTCTGCTCCCAAGGATTTGACAGTCATTACCCGTGAAGGGAAACCTCGAGCTGTAATTGTCAGCTGGCAACCTCCGCTAGAAGCCAATGGGAAAATTACTGGTAAGTCTCTTGAGCTTTGTATCTTCTTTCCTTCTCAGCAGATGAGACAGAGAGGCCTGGGGTTTAAAAGGTCTGTACCACAACTCTTCCTGGGAATGACCATATAAACTCACTAGGTGAAAAGGGAAGGGGATAAAAAAAAAAAGAAATCACCCAAGAACCTCAGCCTTCTGTATTTTTTGAAAGAGAGCCAGGAAAGAGAAATATTTACTTCCCATCATAGAACTGCCAGAAAACAAACATACAAACAAACAATACTCTCAGTAGGATCTGTAGTGGAATTCATCTGGAATTATTGGGATTCTCCTACGTGAAACTAGGACAAAAATACCAGGCACAAAATATTGGCTAATATTTCCCAAAAGAGTTTTTAAAATGGGAGGAGAAGAAGAAAAAAAAAAGCTGCTGTTTGTAAATGAGCTGTACGGGGCAAAAGATCTATTTCTGCTGTCCCTAGATACCAGTGGCAAATTACCTTTTGCCTATTTATTTATTTACAGGACTTATATGGCTGCCTAGCTTTAGGGGACTTACGGTAATCCATTAAAAAAAACTTGGTTAAAAACAAAAGTCCCTTCCAGTCAGGGCCAGAGATCACCCAGTGAAATCCAATCAAGCTCAATCCTTTATTTGCTTGTACCTTATGGACAGAATCTTGCCAGACTAAAGCTATAATTGTCTACCTTAATGGATATATCCTGAGAAATATTAGGATAAACTTCTTCATCTTCCCCATTTCCAGCTCAGGACAGACTCTTAATCTGGGACTTTTTCTGGGAAAACTATGTTGCCAAACTCTCCCCCTCCTGCATATGCAAATTCTATCACACTTCCCCCCCTCCATCCCCAATTGCTAGATCAAAAATCCTTACAGTTCAACCTCCATCCTAGTGCAATGTTTGAAGGAAGACCTGATGTAGTAGATGACCAGGCTGAGCTTAAGGGAGGGGTCAAGTGCATCAGTCTCTAAATTTCTTCATGGCCACAAGGGATCTAAGTCCAGCCCTTCTCGAATTCTGTTGACTCTTATCTACGTAGCACCAATTTGCTTTGACCAATAGCAGTTCAGATTCCTGTAGAGAGTGTTAGCATGCAATAAACCCATATTCATTGAACTGCCTTGGCTCCCAATTTCCTGTGCTTGACAGCCAAATCTTCACAACCCTCCAGAAGGCTAAGGGTAGAGATCCATTACAACAGAGGTGCATGTGGTATCTTTGTGCAATTCAGGCAAAATAAATAAGGAAAAAAGCCACGTCTTTCATACGAGCTGTTAATTCTTAGCACTTTAACTACAGAGCTTTTAGCAGTATCCTCATTAATGTAGAAATATACTTGACTCTAATTTTATAAAGCTCTAAATTTTCAGATGGTTTATGGTTTTCTGTTCAACTCACTGATAACCCTCACATACTTTAAGTCTAAAAGTTCTCTCTGTTTCCTATTTTAAGTCTCACCAGTAGTGTGCATCTGTTTTTCGTTTTGTTTTGTTTTCAAAAATGGACATTTCATACATCTGCAATTTTATTTCATTAATGATAATCGGTTGCAAAAACTTATTTGATGTTTCAGCGCTCATCACTTTCTATGCTACATACCATTTAGAGCTGATTTAAGTTCACTGTAGAACAAGTTTTTAACTTCTTGCAAAGCCATAATTAAGAAGCACGGGGCTGCTACATATTTAGATCACCGTATTCTTAAAAATAAACCTTAGCCAGCAGAATCTGGGGGTAAATGCTTCCAAGCCTCATTTAAATAATTTCTTATACTTAGTGTTAACAATGAGTTGAGTCATCTTTCTTTGGGATCTACTGAGCCAGCAATATGTGGTGATCTATTTATAGTTAGATGCCCTTCTTTTTAAGTTTGATACAGATGGTGCAGAAAATAGATAGAAAGAATAACAAGCTGATCATCAAGCATGGCAGGTGGTTGCATTTGAGTTTGGATTCATGATATTTCATTTAGTTTAGTTATCTTCAAACCAGTTCTCTGGTAAAGTCTGGATCCTAAAAGTTAAACCAAGCTTATTACATCGGTAGTTTTACAATAAAAGAGTAGACAAATTGAATAGCAATAGCACTTACAGTTATATACCGCTTCAGAGTGCTTTTACAGCCCTCTCTGAGCAGTTTACAGAGTCAGCATATTGCCCCCAACAATCCGGATCCCCATTTTATCCCCCTGGGAATGATGGAATGCTGAGTCAACTTTGAGCCTGGTAAGATTTGATCTGCCAAATTGCAAGCAGCCGGCAGTCAGCAGAAGTAGCCTGCAAGACTGCATTCTAACCACTGCACCACCCTGGCTCTAAATGCAAAGTAAAAGGTCTCTGCCCTCTAGTGAAATGTTTATTTTATCCCACCTTTATTATTTTGATATATAACTCAAGGTGGCTAACATACCGGATATTCCTTCCTCCTATTTTCCTCAACAACTCTGTGAGGTGAGTTAAGCTGAGAGAGTGACTGGCCCAATGTCACCCAGTCAGCTTTCATGCCTAAGGTAGAACTAGAACTCACAGTCTCCTGGTTGGTAGCCTGGTGCCTTAACCATTAAACCAAACTGGTTCTCTAGTATATGATTTTGACAGCAGAAGTTTCTTTAGAAAGAGAGCATTTGAAGTACCTTTGACATCTTAACTCAAGACAATTGAGCAGGATGTCAGGGTTCCAAGTAATAAATCCATTGCAAGCAAGAACTGCGAGGCAGGTGGATTCCTCAAAGAATAGCTTTATTGGAAATACCATATTGGCACATAACTGGCACAAAACCAACTCTGAGAGGCCCCTTGGTTTTCACCTAATTAAAAGTAAAAGTTTTCCCCTCAAACCCAAACAATCAGTGACATGGCCCAATCAGTGCAGCATCCACTAGTCTGGTGAAATCACGCCTCCTTCCTTCAGCCAGGTGTGAGAATGTCCTTGATTTCCAGGAGAAAGTCTTGAGAAAGAATTTTATTTGCACTACACAAGCCCAGCTATCTCTAATTTCCCCCCTCCTTAGCTATCTCTAATTTCCCCCCTCCTTAGCTCTAGTGTAGCAGTAATGAGGTGCCAAGATGGCTTCACCCATGTCAGGTTAGGGCTGATATTTGATACTTGATCTGAAATGAAAATGGACATAAGCCATCAGTTCAAAAGAACACAATAAGCTTTAAATTCCTGCATCTATTCACAGTGTAGCTTTTCCACTCTCTGGGCTAACTATATTTTATTGAATTCAGAGCTGACCTTCAGCAATCATGTAGAAACATACCACTGATACCCATTGAAGTTGACTTTGATTATGGAATCTCAGGGTCAAGACCTCTTTTTGAAGGAGAAGCTCTTTAAATGACTTTCAGCCAGTAGTTTTCTCTCAACCCAACCAATTACACCAGATTACTACAGAAACAAGGCAGGACCTTTATGTATTTCACTTTCAACCCCTAGAGAAAAGAGGGTTGCAATAATAATTGCAATCAAATAATACTTGTTAAGAAATTCAGGAGAATTCTGTGGAATGCAGAGATGGCATCCCCTTTTACAAAAATAGCCATTTGGGGCAATATATTATCTCAGCTGTTTTTGTTTTTACAGAGAAGGGGGGTTTTGCAAAAAAAAAAAATTCTAGTAATTAATTCCATATAAACATGACAAGAGTTGAGGACAATAAGCCCTTCATTTTTTTTTTCTAGAAGAAAAAATGATTACACTGTAAAATAATGTAGCCCCTCAGAGCAAAGGTCTGTAGATAGTGTTACTCGGTAGCAATTAGGGACAGCTCATAATAAGCAAGTTGTTTGGCCAATAACATAAAACATAATATAGATAATGACAGGATGTCCAGATTGACACATGAATTTATTGGTGGATTTTTTAACTGGATAATAAGAAACTAAAGCACAGATCATCTCAAAACCCTTAATACTGACTGACAAAGGACTGGATTTAATGAATAGTACACAAATGACTGATCTTAGCTGACAAAACATTGCTATTAAAAACTATGCCTAATTAGGATATCCATTAGGAACGGGTCATGTTAATTTGCTATGAAAAATAGAATGAGGCTTTTAAAAAGAAAGAAAAAAAGATCTAATAATGTAGTTAAATGATCCCTGTAGACTATGAAGAGACAGCAGTATTTCTATTATGCGAAATACTTTGCAACTTATAAAACTATCCACATTTATAATCACACAAATAAAAAAACCAATGCAATTATTTGTCAGTGAGAAACTTCCTTTAAGGACTTTTATTAATACAACCACAGGAACTTGCTAGTTTTAAATTCTAGACATTTGGAAAGTTTCAACAATTCTTATCACTGAAATGGTCAAACTCTTAGTTCATGTCTTATTATGTCTTATTAAAGCCTACAGTAATAGTTAGATAAAGGCTTTCTTGACCCATACAGTCCTGGACCTTTCCTAATTTATACCTAATTTGTTCTTCTTTTACTCTGGAACTTTTAGAGATGTTATAGTATATACTGTTGATGAATTTTCAGGCCATATATACAAGAACACCCATTTATTGAAATAACTTTATTAGTAATGATGTTCCTGTGGTTTGGGTTAATTGTGCATCAATCCACACATCAGAATGGTCAACCTTGATGGTATATAAGAAGGACCTTGGGAGACTGAACAAAGAAATGCTGCCAATGAAACAATCAGATAAGAGGCAACATAGACCACAACTTGATAGTGGGTGAGGGAAGAGGCTCAAAAGAGACCTTCCCTAGGCTGTAAGGCAGAGTTGTAAGACTTGTGGAGCATAACTGGCTGAGGAATTCTGGGAGTTGAAGTCCACAAGTCTTAAAGTTGCCAAGTTTGGATACCCCTGCTGTAAGGAGACAGGTGTGAGGACTGTACTTTAAGACTTGCAAGATCCCTTGCAAGATAGAAATCACAACCAGGTGAGCTAATTCTACTTTATTATAAAGTTTCATTGACAGAATCTTCCAAGTTTGAAAGGACAGTCCTTTCCCCCACTCCATTTCCTTTACAGCCCAGGATATAGGGCGGATATCATCTTAGTTTTGCCCTACCTACTATCGAGTTGCAGGCTCTGTTATCTCTTATCTGATCCAGAAAGTCTGTAGAGATTCTCAGTCATCCTGGTCATGGTTGCTCCAAAGGTGCTTTTTCAGGAGGCAACTGGACTTTCTTGGTTGTTCTTTTCTTTTGAAGACATTTCACTTCTCCAAGAAGCTTTTTCAGCTCTGATAGGATAGTGGGGAATGGAAGGATTTATATTCCTTGCAGACAGCTGGTCATTTATATCCTTTTATAGAGTTGTTGAAGCACTTGGAGGTTTATCTGTGTCCTGAGGGTCACCTGAGGATAACAGATAATCAGAGTTGGAAGGGACCTTGTAGGTCATCTAGTCCAATGCCCCGCCCAAGCGGGAGACCCTATACCATTTCTGACAGATGGGAGAAAGTTCTTGAAAATTTCAAGTTATGATGTTCACACAACTTCCAAGGGCGAGCTGCTCCATTGGTTGATTGTTCTCACTGTCAGAAATTTCTCCTTATTTCCAGGTGAAATCTCTCCTTGTTCAGTTTCCATCCATTATTCCTTGTCTGGCCTTGGAAAATAGCTTGACCCCCCTTCCTCTCTGTAGCAGCCCCTCAAATATTGGAAGACTGCTATCATGTCTCCCCTGGTCCTTCTCTTCACTAGACTAGCCAAGCCCAGTTCCTGCAACCGTTCTTCATATGTTTTAGTCTCCACTCCCCTAATCATCCTGGTTGCTCTTCTCTGTACTTTTTCTAGAGTCTCAACAACTTTTTTATAATGTGGTGACCAAAACTGGATGCAGTACTCTAGGTGTGGTCTTATTCCTGGTTCCTGTAGTCTGCATTTTTTTTTCTCCTCTGTAAATCCATTCCTACTCCCACACCATTCAAAGGGTGCTCTTATCTCATCATTCCCTTGGCAGCATCTTCCCTTGCCCAGTCTCCCAAGATCTTATCCACATATCATTATATCATCTCTTCTTTTCTAAGATCCTTTTGAAGATGGAAGAGCTGTTAGTTCAAGTTGCAGTACCCAATACTGCCAATATCAGTTAAGGCTGATATAAGATCATGATTGTCATACCATTATCATTCACACACATTTGTTTACAGATTCAGACTTACCTTAAATATAAGTGCATATGAAATAAAAATGATATGCTACACTGCTACAAGAAGTATCATACTAAGTCTGACAAACTTATGCATGCTACCATTCTTTGAAGTGGTTTCTGACTGAGGGCACAATTTTAAAAGGTTGCTGAAAGGTAAGCAGGATGCCATGCAACTCTTCCCTATTGACTTGCCACACCAAGCTGCCCAAATCTTCTCATTTCACAGCTGAGTGGAATGGTTAGAGGCTGAAAACAAGGGAGCCATAAGATAAAATGTGGGAGTATTTCAGTTCCTTATGAATGGCTAAGATCCTTGCAGGGTTTATCTCAAAAACGAAACATGTACACTCAAGCAACTTGGCAAGAGAATTACTTAGTGGGAAATCCATGTGTGTTTTTCTATACAAAGGGATGGCCCTTAGGTCTTCATAAATGCTGGCATCTGTGCATTGTTCCACATGAATAACCCATATCAAAGGCAATGATTACCTTTCTAATAGGATTTGGCCATCCATCTACCTTAACCTGACAGGCGCCAAATGAAATGGAAAAAATACTTGTGGATGTGTTGAATTTTTAGGTGCTTGTAGAAGTTTTTATGCATAACACCATGCCTTCTCCTGGCCTACTTAATTTGTTATGTTGTGTAAGACAAAGATATGGTAGTTTGAAAGCTATGGGTTGCATTATTTGTAGCTTTTGACCCATTTTTACAAGCCACAAAATCCTAAGTTCAAGTCATCAAAATTTGACAGCCAAACATGGGATGAGATGGGATGGAATGGGAAAATAAAAGGAGAAAGAGAAGAGAAAAGAAGAGAAAGGAAAGAGAAAGGAAGGGAAGTGGGGGGAAGGGAAAGGAAGATAAAAGGGGAAAGGAAAGGAACTAAATGGATGGGGCGGGGAGGGGAAAGGAAATGTGAGTTTAAGTCCCACATATTTCTACTAGACATAACAGAATTATTTTATCTTAATGCTGACACAACTAGCCTACAGAAAAATGTCCATGTCCCACAACCCTTGGATAGTTCTCCTCAATGTGTGGCTTCTAGTCGCAAAAAGATTGCTTTTTTGTGACTGATGGATTGGAGCAGTCACGCAAAAGAGCACACTGTGCTTGCTTCATACAAGGAACTTCTGGGACATTGTCTGCTTAGGACAACTTTCAGTTCAGTTGCATCTGTATTCATTTAAGGAGCTTTATTAATCATAAAATAAGATGTGAAGTGCTGCAATAATTATTATTCTATTGGTTTTCGGTTAAATCTTGAAAAGGTGCTTTGGAGTTCAACTGTAATGCCCTAAAGCAGCCATACTATCTCAAGAAAAGCTACTGCATTTGTTCTCCTGTAAATTCCATTGCACTTTTTGGACTCTGAGTCCTGAGCAGTCTAGATAGATGATGGATGGAAGGATAAAGATAACTAAAATTGCATGATTCAGATCTATGAATTTAACATTAAGCTTCTAGTTCAGCAAGCAGGAATTAACATAGTTCAATTTGCAGCCCAAGAGTAGCATGTATGGATGAGGAGTTTCAGTGAATTACACTTGAGTAATACATCTTAGCCACTTTGGTTTAGTGTCTAAAGGTACTGGACAAGAACCAGGGACACTGCAAATTCTAGTCCTCTCTTAGACATAAAAGCAAATGGTGACTTTAGGCCAGTCCTACTCTTTGGTCCCTAGAATATAGGCAATGGCAAACCACTTAAAGAAACAACTGTTGCTAAGTCTGTAGAGTTGCCAGAAGTTAAAACTGACTCCAAGGCACCAACTCCACACATACAAAAATACCCTTTCAGATACACTTGTAAAAGAATACTAATGGTAAGTCGATTTATAACACTGTTGAAATTGGAAAGTAATTTTCACACCATTGAGACTGGGTTCGATCTGACTCTGTACAAGCGTTGACATTTCCACTTACTAAATGCAAAGATGTGAGTAAAAAGAGAAGAATGGCATGTGCTTCTATATTTTACAGCTTACATTCTGTTCTACACCTTGGAAAAGAATTCCCCCATTGATGATTGGATCATGGAGACCATCAGTGGAGACCGACTTACGCATCAAATTATGGAGCTGAATCTGGATACAGTATATTACTTCAGAATACAAGCTCGAAATGCCAAAGGAATTGGACCGCTCTCTGACCCTATTCTCTTCCGGACTCTTAAAGGTTTGGGCTTGCTCCTTATTTGTGCTGACATTGTTGAAAAAGATTAGGAGGTAGTAAACTATTACTCATATTTCTGTGTTGACATTAACCAAGCCTTGTAAGATCCTACTGGTAAAATTGTGAAATGGTTTAGTGTAGTTGATTATAACCAGATAAAATCAATGAATAATAGTATTATACATACAGTACATCAATCTATATATACCACTTTTGGTGTGTGTGTGTGTATGAATGAATACTTGAAGTATTTTGCAAACAAGACTGGGCAAAATATGGAGTAAAAATCAATGGTGCCTATTTAAATCACTTAAAATTTGCAGTTGATATGGTTCTCTTCTCACAAGACCCAGAACAGCTACAAAAATCGGCTTACAAATAAACCTGAAAGAGAGCCAGGTTATATTTACTAAATTCAAGAAAGAAAGAAAGGAAGGAAGGAAGGAAGGGAGGGAGGGAGGAAGGAAGGAAGGAAGGAAGGAAGGAAGGAAGGAAGGAAGGAAGGAAGGAAGGAAGGAAGGAGAGGGAGGGAGGGGGAACTAGACATAGTAGACCACTACATAAACCTTGGCCAGTGGATCTCAATGGAAGATGATATAATAAAGGAAATTGAATGGTGCGTTAAATGTGGTTGGCAGGCATTCAGCAAGCTACTGTAAGCATAATTTTCAAGAACAACTTCCTTTTATTCCTGAAGAGAAAAGTTTTTGATCAGTGTGTTCTATCTATACTAACATATGCTGATGAAAAATGGACGCTAAACTCACAATCAATACAAAACTACAAGTGGCGCAAAGAGCCACAGAAAGATACATGCTCAGCCTTACAGGATAAGATATGATGATCTGCACATGGATTTGAGAACCAATGAAGGTATATGATATCATCAAGAGAGCAAAATGGAAATTGAAATGGAAACAGACTGGTCACATAGCAAGAAGAACTGAAGGCAGGTGAACCAAGGCAGTCATAGAATGGATCCCACTTGATCAAAAGAAAGAGACCAAAAACAAGATGGATTGACAACATCAGAAAGTGTTGTGGGCCCAATTGGCAAAAGAAAGCTCAGGACCGTATTGGTTGGGAACATGCAAAAGACGCCTTCATCCAGCAATAAATATAGAATATGTATACAATACAATATATATGCAATATATGCAACACAATATATATGCAATATATACAATAATACACACTCACAAAATACATTGTGTATTGTATTGTATATATTATATATTGCACCATATTTGTGTGTGTGTGTGTGTGTGTATGAGACACTGTGTGTGTGTGTGTGTGTGTGTGTGAGAGAGAGAGAGAGAGAGAGAGAGAGAGAGAGACTTAGAAGATGAACAGACCTATGGAATAGCTGTCCTGCCCTACTTAAGAGGTAAAACAGACAAAATCAGTAAGATATTACACAGGCATCACGTCAAGATTGCCTTCAAAATGTACAAAAAAATAACAGCCATCCTAAGAAACCCCAAAGATAAAATTGACCTAGAAAACCAAGGCATATATGAAGTACCCTGCGCATCATGCTCTGCCACATACATCGGACAGACCAATAGGAGGATAAGTACCCGCCTTGATAAACACAAAAATGCAGTATAAAAGCTGGAATACACTTCCTCATTAGTCCAACACATGAAAGCCAAAGGTCATAGCATTGACTTCAATGATGCCAAAACCCTAGCTACTATAGAAAAGCCCAGCTACAGAATTATCAGAGAACCCATAGAGATTGATAAAAGACCTGATAGTATGAATAGAAGAGATGACTCCACCAGACTGTCAATTATCTGGAAGCCTGCACTCACAAACAAAAAAATCTCTACACCACAATCCAAGCAAATACCTGGGCACAAACAGACCCCGCCGATACTGCTGTTTTTGACCTAGGCTTAGCTTATTTGTTGTGATTCAGTTTTTCAGAGTAGAGGAGATCCTTTTTTGTCTGGAATATTAAAAGTTCAGTTGAATTATTTCATGGTTCCACCAAAGTTCAATAACATTAAAAGTTTTGCTCTCTACAAAAAAATAATAATATTTATGTCCTGTGTGCTGACTATAGATCTTTAAGGCAGTATTTTATCTATAGATATTAAGTTAAAACTGTATCCCATAGAGCATAAAGTTCCTTGAATACATTTTGAGAATCCTTCATTTAGAAGATAAATAATGGGAAATAGGTCTTACCAGTAGATTGTAAGTTTTAGTCCCATGTTAGACACAAAGCCTGTTGAGACCTTGGGCCCTCCGCATCCTCCCTAGGAAGTAAGCAATGGCAAACAACTTCTGAAATCTTGCTAAGAGATCTTCAGAGACTTCGTAAGGTAGCCTTCAAGAATTGGACATGTTTGTATGGAAGAAATCTCTGTCTCTCTCTCTCTTTCTCTCTCTCCCCTCTCCCTCTCCTTCTCCCTCTCCTTCTCCCTCTCCCCCCGTCTCTCTCTCCCCCTCTTTCTCTCCCTCTCTCTCTCTTTCTCTGAAGCAATCTTATCCCTATGAACATAACATATAAACATATAAGTATAAACAGGTCAGTGGTGGGATTCAATTTTTTTTACTACTGGTTCTGTGGGCGTGGCCTGGTGGGCATGGCAGGGGAAGGATACTGTAAAATCTCCAGTCAGAGGTGGTATTTGCTGGTTCCCCGAACTACTCAAAATTTCTGCTATTGGTTCTCCAGAACTGGTCAGAACCTGCTGAATATCACCTCTGAAACAGATGTAAGTATATACATAACAAATGAGTACGAATAAATGGGAACAGTAGGACAGGGACGGTAGGCACGCTGGTTTGCTTATGCATGCCCCCTTACAGATCTCTTAGGAATCTAGTGAGGTCCATGGTAGACAATTTAAGGTTAAAGTTTTGGGGGTTTGAGGATATAACAACAGAGTCAGGTAGTGCCCACTCAGAATCCAGGCATTGACCACTCTGTTGCTGAAGTCATATTTTCTGCAATTGAGTTTGGAGTGGTTTACTTTGAGTTTATATCTATTGTTTGCCTGTGTGTTATTGGGGTTGAAACTGAAGTAGTCATTGACAGGTAGTTGTTGACAGATAGTCTGACAGGTAGTCATTGACAGGTAGGACATTGTAGCAGACAATTTTGTATACTAAGCTTACATCAGACCATAGGTGGCATAGTTCTAGATTGTCCAGGTCCAAAATTTCAAGCCTGGTAGCATAAGATATTCTATTACGAGCAGAGGAGTGGAGTACTCTTCTTGTGAAATATCTCTAGACTCACTGAATTGTATTTATGTCCATTATACAGTGTGGATTCCAGGCAGATGAGCTGTATTCAAGAATTGGTCTGGCAAAGGTTTGTGTGCCCTGGTTTGCACTACAGTGTTACTGGAGAAGAAACTTCATAAAATTAGGTTAACAACTCTTAATGATTTTAAATGTCTCTAAACATTAAAGAGTTAATCAAATCTAAACCTATACATCTAAATTGTAGTAAAAGATCAGCAAACCGTACAAAATTCAGGTACTGAACCATTGATGTGAATCTTCGTCTCTCTCTAGTAGGGTTAAAGACAAGGAAAGATATCCTTCTAGCATGATTTCAGCTGAGTTAGAAAACTGTCCCAGCTAAGGAGAAGGGTGGAAAATCAAAATAAAATATTCACAGGGAAACAAAAGAGCTAGTTATGAAGTTGGATCCTTTTAGAATGCTGACTGATGGATTGATCTGAGAGCGCTAATATATTCTGAGTCTTATTTTATTCTTGCTGTATTGTGTTTTGCTGGGTAGATGTGCATTCCTGCCATGAAGATTAGCTGCTGATGTAAAGCCTGCATATTTTCCCTTTCTCTTTGTCTTTGGTTAATTCCTTAACTTTGTTTTACATAATAAAAACATGTATTTTTTTCTGCAATCAGTAACCTAAGCCTGCTTGGGAATTTAGCCATCTCTGATGCCACAAATACTCTGCTAAGTTACAGAAGGGGCAAGACAACCAAGAGTGGGATTTTTCACTCTTTTCCTTCTGAGTAAAAAGATACAGGGGGGACTTTTCTTCTTAAAGAATGCATGGTGGCAAAAGGCAGAAAAAAGCTCTCATGAAAGTATGTGTGTAGGTATGGGTGAGAAACAATAGGGTTGTGTGGAAAGGTTCAGGAATCCCTGCTTGAGAGACTTACCACATTCCCCTTTATGTTCATGCAATTTACACTTGTATCACCAAATATCACATGCATTAATGTAAACCATGTGTGCCAATGTACAAATGATCACATGTAGAATCAGAGACACAGATAAGCAACCTACTCAGTGGTGGTATGCTGCCAGTTTGCACCAGTTCTAGCGATCTGGTACCGCCAGTCAGGAGTTGGCGCCGCCCACCTGCCTCCACCCTTTCCTGTCCTATGTTTCCTTCATTTGTAGCTGAGCGGATAGGTATGGCAGAGCAGATTACCACACCTCAGCTGTTTTACTCACCAGCTGTTGAGGAAATTCCCTGTTAGGAGAATGAGTGCATACAGGGAGACGTATCTGAGAGTAGTGTTTGAATAATACACACACAACACACAGGTACACTGTACAGTAAATGTAGGTTTTTACTTTCCATAAAGGTTTAAGCAAAGTTCAAAATAGGCAGTCCAAAGTCATTCACAGGGAAGATCAGTCAGTTTTCAGTCCAGGGATAATCCAATAACGAAGTCCAGTGTCAAAAAACAGTTCACTATCAGGCTTACATCAAATCCATGAATAACAGGCAATTAGGAAAAATGGAGGAACAGCAATACTCTCCAACAGAAGGAAACAGAGTCTCACTGAGACACACTCTCTTCTGAGACTAAGACTAAGACAACCCAGGTTTCTGGCTCCATCTTATGGCCATTTGAGAAACCACACCCAATTACAGTTTTAGTATTTTCTTAAAGATACAGTATTAAAATGTCTATCCTGGTTCATATATTTCCAACCCAAATAGCTGTTAGGTGACTTACATTCCTAACACCAGCGCTGACGGTAAGGTAAGTTTTCATGCTTAAAATTACTTGTTTTAGAATGCTCCACGTGCCTCCACAGAACCGGTAGTAAAATATTTTGAATTCCACCACTGAACCTCCTGGTACCCTTTGTGGCTTTAGTGCATCACGTGTAGATTTTGCACCGTTATAAACGAAGCACAGATGGCATTCAAAGAACTGTTACAGGGGAGTAATCATTTGTTTAATCATTAGATTAAAGTAATGATCTATCACTGATACTTCTTACTTTGGAAGCTGGCAGTTGATGGTTGCTCTTTTTTAGATCATCTCATTTCCTTTCCTCCCCTTTTATAATGCAGCTCCGATACTCTTTTATTTTCCTTATAATGGTGTAGTGTCATTCCAGATCATTGTGGGGAAAATATTATCTTCAAGGAATTAGGGGGTAAAACAATGATCAGCCCGACTGCTAAAACATGAACAGCCCTCCTATTCTTCTTACATCAAGTAGTAGGAAGGAAAGAAAAGGGAAGTCAGAGGAGGATCTGTGTCAGCCAGAACTGTAAACAAAAGCCACTTCTCAATTTGGTTAGAAGATTTTATTCCCTTTATGAAAAAGGCTGAGAAATGCTTTCTCACAACATTTTCAGGGATTGGAAATGTATTCTCCAATATTCCTTAGTTAAATTTGCCCCCAGACTGGAACATCTAGCTGAACAGAGCCTGAAGGAAGGCTGATCATAATTGCCTCTGTTTTAAGAACTTATAGTTACAATCATTTCCATGAGGTTATAAAAAAGGAGGCAGCTATGTTGGGAGAGGGGGAATTGAAACCTTTTAAATTAAAGTCATTGTTTGTTTGATTGTTTACATTTCATACTACTTAATCATTTATTTCCCTCAGAGAGGGGCTCCGTGTGTGTGTGTACAATTTAATCAGTAAAATTAAGCATTATAAACAGAATATTTTTTTAAAAAAATAAAATGCTATAAATATTACAAAATTTCAAATGTTGAAGAGTTGCAAGATGCGGGGTGAGTTAAAGGTAAAGTTTCCCCTCGTACATATGTGCTAGTCGTTTCTGGCTCTAGGGGGCAGTGCTCATCTCTGTTACAAAGCCAAAGAGCCAGCGCTGTCTGAAAATGTCTCCATGGTCATGTGGCCGGCATGACTAAACACCGAAGGGGCACGGAACGCTGTTACCTTCCCACCAAAGTGTTCCCTATTTTTCTACTTGCATTTTTACATGCTTTCGAACTGCTAGGTTGGCAGAAGTTGGCACAAGTAATGGGAGCTCACTCCGTTAGGTGGCGCTAGGGATTCGAACTGCCGAACTGCCGACCTTTCTGATCGACAAGCTCAGCAGCTTAGCCGCTGTGCCTTTTTAGCACTTGTTAATACCTGTGGGTGTCTCATGAGGCCAAGCACACCCATGACCCTGTGGGCTGCTATGTCTCCAACATAAAGCTACACATTCTGGTTTTGACCCCTTTGTGGAAAGCTAAGAGACTGGGGGCTTTCCTTATCTCTGAAAGAAAGATGTTCAGGGGCAGTGGCAGAATAGATCCTCTTCCTAGACCCTACCAGTCAAAATTATTTGACTGACAGGGTCTATACCCTGCCTTCCCTTTATAATCATAAAGATTATTTGCAATTACAGGCTAAAGTAGCACAATGTTAAATACCAATATACATGGTAATTGGAATATAATATCCTGAAATGAAGATTCAGCCTAATTGTACTTAACCAATAGCATTCATTTCATATTTCTCATACTAAGGGCACTGCCTACAACTACAGAGAAATAGCATCAGTTTGGAAAAACAAAACCCAAGTAAGCTTTCTCTATTGCAAGGAAGCAGGAACAGGAAAAACTGACCACAATAATGCAATTGTACTGTACAATGTGTCAAAAGAAGTGTAGAGGGTATTGTTTGCACCAGGTTTCTTAACCTTGGAAACTTTAAGATGTGTGCTCTTTAAGTCCCAGAATTCCTCAGCCAGCAAGAAACCCTACATCATTTCAGACAAATGGTTATTCAATATCTTCCTAAAAAGTTCAAATGTTGGAGCATTCACAACTTCTGGAGGCAAGGTTTTCCACTGGTTAATTGTTCTCACTGTCAGGAAATTTATCTCTTTGATTAGTTTCCATCCATTGCTTCTTGTTCTACCTTCAGGTGCTTTGGAGAATAGCTTGACTCCCTCTTCTTTGTGGCAACCCCTTAGATATTAGAATACTATTATCATGTCACCCCTAGTCCTTCTGTTCATTGAAGTAAACATACCCAATTCCAGCAACCATTCTTTATATGTTTTAGCCTCCAGTCCCCTAATCATCTTTGTTGCTCTTCTCTGCACTCGTTCTAGAGTCTCAACATCTTTTTTTACTTTGTGGTGACCAAAACTGGATGCAATGGCCTTACCAAAACATTATAAAGTGGTATTAACACTTCACATGATCTTGATTCTATCCCTCAATTGTTTCCTTCTTTCTGCCCTAAGAGCCTTTATTGTGCTTTACTTATCCATTTAATTAAAACTTCAACAAATCATGTCAAGTGCTTCCCTTGAATTTGTTTTAAGCAGCAAGGTATGTTCCCTTAAGCACACCAAGACCTCTCAGATTGTATTTGACAAGAGACAGGGTGCTGAGTCAGCTTGCTAGTCAGACAGATAGTTGAGTGGTGACGAACAACCATATAAAAACTGAAGCTGCCCTATTTTTTGCCTGAGCTGCTCTGGGAGAAAATGAAATTGTTGTTTGGGGAGATTAGAAATAATACAAAGAATATCATGGCTGGACACCATCAAAGCTGACACCGGCCAGACCATAGAAAAATTCAAAAGATGTAGTGCTAGATTGGAAGATGTGGGGAGGCCTGCCCAATAGAATCATTGAATTCTCATCATTGGCAAGAGTTGGGTATCAGGGTTCCAAGTAATATACTCATAGCAAACAGAACTCTGAGGCAAGTAGATTCCTTAAAGAACAGTTTTATTGAATATCTCATATTGGCACAGACTGGTGAAAACTGGCTCTAAAGATTCCTATGGTTTTCACCTAATTAAAAGTAAAACTTTTTCCCCTTTCCCAACCAATCAGTCACATGGCCCAATCGAGGTGCTGTCTGGTTGCTTGGAAACTTCACTCCTCCTCTCTTCAGCCACCTGTGGAAATGTCCTTGGTTCTCAGGGGAAACTATTTTGTTTTGGCTACAAAACCCCAACTATTCCCCTCTTCCTATCCCTCCTTACCAGGGTAACAATACTGAAGCCTCCATGATGGCCTCAGTCAGGCCAGCTTCAGAGTTGACTTGGGCATAACTGGATGGGTAACATCATCACATCATCTTCATCAGAAATGTCCATCCACACCCCCTTTGACAGACTGTGCAGCACAAGTGTCCAGTTTCCAAGCCTGAAATAATACTTTTCTTGGCAATCTTTTGCATGACAAAATCTCCCAGTCTTGCATAATCTTCCTGAGTGTCAAGACCAGTTGCTGCAGAATTAAACTGAATATCAGAAACTGCCTCCCCACCTAGAAGCAGCTTAAATGGATTAATAGAAATTTAGAAGGATTGTTTGCATTGTTTTCTCTCCATTTAACATTCCCTCAACAGACTGTGGGCAAGTTTGAATTCCCCTTTGCTAAAACCATCCATGGGGTTCTAATCAGGGGTGGGATTCTACCGGTTTGGACCAGTTCAGGCAAACCCTTGGCTCTGAAGATCAGCTAGCAGCGAACTGGTTTGCTGTGATGAGTATGTGGGCCCGCCCACCCATCCCTGTTCTTTCCTGTGCTTTATTTCTTTATTTTTTAAAGTACAGCTGATTCGTGCAGCAGAGCAGTTTGCTGCACCTCAGCTGTTTTATTCACAGGGACTGCAGTAGAAGGTAAAGTGTTAGAGCTTTTTAAAATTTGGAGTATGCACACAAAGTGCACATGCGCACGCAAAGCGCGTGATCACTGAACCAGTTGTTATACCAGTGGAATCCCACCCCTGGTTCTAATGCATTGCAAAGAGAGAGAACAGGCTTTGATGGTTCTTCTTCATCATCATCATCAAATTTATTATTGATTTATTTGATTTATTTGATTTGTCGATCGCTTACAAGATAACAGGTATAAGCATACACATGAGTAAGAAAACAGGAAATAGGTACAAATAAATGGGGACAATAGGACAGGGACAGGAAGCACGGTGGTGAACTTATGCACACCCCTTACAGACCTCTTAGGAATGGGGTAAGGTCAATAGTGGTTAGTTTGAGGTTAAAAGAGTGGGGGTTAGAGGATGTAACTACAGAGTCAGGTAGTGCATTCCAGGCACTGTTGCTGAAGTTGTACTTTCTGCAATCGAGTCTGGAGCGGTTTACATTGAGTTTGTATCTGTTGTGTGCTCTTGTATTGTTGCGGTTGACTGGTAGGACATCAGTCGACATCAGTCAACAATTCAAAGGGTTCCTCGAGTCAAAATTTTACTGCATAAAGTAGAGGATATTCAGATAGTCCTCGATTTACCATCACAGTTGAGCTCAACATTTCTGTTGCTAAGCAAAATAGTAATTTAGTGAGTTTGCTCCATTTTGTGATGTTTCCTGCCAGAGTTGTTAAGTGAACCGTTGGAGTTGTTAAGTTAGTTGCAAGGTTGTTAAGTGAATCCCCCCCCTCGATTTTGCTTGTCAGAAGGTCACATAAGGGGATCACATGAGCCTGGCACACCACAACCATCATAAATAAATGCGAGTTGTCAAGCATCTGAATTTTGAGCATGTGATCATGTAGATGCTGCAAGGGTTGTAAGTGTGAAAAACGGCCATAAGTCATTTTTTTTTCAGTGCTGCTGGAACTTCGGTCACTAAACGAATGGTTGTAAGTTGAAAACTGCCTGGATAGTTTTTGTTTTATGCTGATTAATATTTCAGATTTATAACCTGGGTAACAACAGTGTTAACACAGTAATAGAGGAATGGATGTTATATTCTGCTATTTATTCTGCTAGTTGTTAATATATCATTCTAGGTATTTGTTTCACTCTGTTTTTGTTCTTTAAAATTTTGCTGGCTATTGATGGAGTGGAGTGGAACGGAACAGAATGGAATGGAACAGAACAGAACGGAACAGGAGTGGAGTGGAATGGAATGGAATGGAATAGAATAATGGAATGAGAATAGAATAGAATAGAATAGAATAGAATAGAATAGAATAGAATAGAATAGAACCACATGACCCTGCTGATGTAGTTGCTCTGGCGATAATATGGAAGCATTTTGCCCTTATCTCCTTCCAGGATGTTCTTTTTGATTTCCCAAACCAGCTTGAGATTTCCTAGTAGTGTCCCTAGTAGTGTATTCAGTCTGCGCACACTTCTGCTAAAGGGGCTAACCATGCACACGCATGTGGCAACCACTGGGAAAGAGGTAGCTGCTTTAATGAGTTTTTTTTTTTTTTTTTGAAGATAGCTGATTTACCCTCTCATGGGTTCTGAAGTCTTCTTTAAGGATTTGAGATTCCTGACTAAACAAGTTTTCATTTGTTTCCTTGATAATGAACCAAGATCTAAATGTTGCCCCTCTACCAATTTTACTTTTACTGTGTACAAAAGGGAAGGGAAAAGGGGTGTTAGAGGCTTGTAAAAAAAGGCAAGTGACACAGCATTCAAGTATAATAACTGCTGCGCAATGAGACATGGTGGAATAGACAGACCTGGTTATCTAATCAGTTAATGAATTCGGAATCATGCCCTTGGTGGAATTTATGTCAGATATCACAAAATTCTGTAGAGAAAAGAAATTTAGATCAGCCAGGAGAGGCATTTAAAAAGGAAAGGGGGGGCGATTCTCATTTCATTCTGTTTTCTAAAATCCTATGCAGAATACATTAAAAGCCTTGGTGTGAATATGTAATGTCTTTCGACTCTAAAAGGATTGAGGAGCATCACATTAAAACTGATTTATTTTTCTCCCCAATATATCTGTTTCCCCATATATGATGCAAAGAGCTTCCGATAGTTGGCTTACCTTTTGGATGATACAGTATAATCATGGATTTTTCCCTTTTAGAATGCTAAAGAATATGTTTGATGTTGCATAGAAGGGAAAGTTAACAATTACTATGTGTAGGCTCCCACGGAGAGAGTTAAAGAGACACGGAGCTTAAGGCATTCTATTTCACGTGGACGAAGGATGCATGAGAAAAAGAATAATTGAGTTCTGCAAATGTGTGCTTATAAAGTTTGGAAGACTATAATAATTTGTAAATTGTGGTTGTCTACAGTACATATAATCTAATGAAAAAAATATAATACTACTTTTAAGTATCTTGAACAATTTGACAATTATTATTTTTTTCCAGTTCAATATTTAGCTCCCTCTTCTTTAAGTCCCGGTTCATATTTATGACATACATTAATGTAAATCAAATAAAAATAAACATACTTTTTTGTGCCACCTTAGCTGACTCCAGCCAGACTTCCAAAAAAACCCAGGACTCTTGAGAAATGGGGATTACTTACTCCTTGAGGAGGTATATAAATTACTGTTACATAATTGGTAACAGCGATGCTAAATTATACTTTGACGGAAGTTAGGTGTGCTTGGGTAACAATAGTCAAAGAAGCCAGCCATTCTTGACATATGTACAAATGGACAGAAATGCCACAACTGGTCCATAGACTGAATCGTGCAAAAAGCAAATCTTCGCTTCCAGCCTTCCACTCTGTTTATAGCAGAACAATTTAAAATCATAGATTCATAGGGCTGGTAGATACTTTAGAGGTCATTTAGTCCAACCCTCTGCTCAAGGCAGGAGACCTTAGTACATCCCAGACAAATGACTGTCCAAACTTTTCTTGAAATTGAAGCACCCACAGTTTTGGGAGACAAGATGTTCCATTGATGAATTGTTCTTACTTTCAGGAAATTTCTCCTTGATTTCAGATTGGATCTCTCTTTAATAAGCTTCAAACCATTGTTTCTTGTCTTGCCCTCTGATGCTTTGGAGAATAAGTTGACCCACTCTTCTCTGTAACACCCCCTCAAGTACTGGAAGATAGCTATCACTTCACACCTTGTCCTTCTCTTCATTAGACCAGAATATAGCAATAGCAACAGCACTCAGAGTTATATACCACTTTACAGTACTTTACAGCCCTCTCTAAGCAGTTTACAGAGTCAGCCTACTGCCCCCCAACAATCTGGAGCCTCATTTTACCCACCTCAGAAGGATGGAAGGCTGAGTCAACCTTGAGCCTGGTGAGATTGAAACTGCAGTCAGCTGGAAGTCAACAGAAGTAGTCTGCATTACTGCACTCTAACCACTGCACCACCATAGCTCCTATATACCTAATTCCCTTGATCATTCATCATATGGTTTAGCCTCCAGGCCCCTTATCAACTTAGTTGCTTTTCTCTTCACTCTTTCTAGGGACTTGGCATCTCTTTTGTGTCACTGGGACTAAATTGGACACAGTATTCCAAGTGTGGAGTATTCTGAGTGCGAAACACCATTTCACAGCATGCATGTTTCTGTTGCAACATTTCCATGAGCAACTGAACATTGGGAGATGAGTGGCTCCATTCAAGAATGTAGTTAACTAAAAGTATCAGTTCAAAACAGTAGCCTATATTCATATCATGCCAGCAAGTGAATCCTTTGGTTTTTCAAATCATTCATTACGAGGCTGTGCTAGCTTTCACCTAGACCTAAAATTGGGAATTTGGGAAGAGTCAGATTGATGAGAATTATTCTCCTCTGCTCCATCTGTGGCATAATTTTATTCAAAACTGTCACTTCCAATTTTCACATTAATTTTAATTGCAGACTGGATTCTGTAAGGCAACTGAATATTAAAGGTTCTTAGCAAGTGCCTTTGCCAAGGGACAAATTTCAAACAATACACTTTCTCTGACAAACCCTATTAAGACACTTCTTCATATACATGAGATGAATACTGTATGGGATATCCTTTAGTATTCTTGGACATGTATGAATCTTTCATTAGGTAGAATTGAAAGCAGGCCACTGTTCGGCTTCATCCTTGGAATCCTACTCATGTCTCTTTGAGAATAGGTAGAAGTAGCAGATAATCCTGTTCTATAGGAAGATGATATAAGGTCATCTTACTGTGATGCAATGTGTAGGTGAAGTGACGAGAATGTTGTCAGAAGCACCCAGTTTCCCAGAGAGGAGGCAGAACATCCCAAAGAGGGAATCCACACAATATCTAAGGCAAGGGTGTCAAATGCCGGCCCATGGGGTGCTTAGATCTGGCATGTGGGCCCCCCCTGGAAACAGCAAACATTATGGACCAGCCCATGGTGCCTCTGCCAGCAAAAATTGAGTTTGGGAGGGCCATGCACAGCCCTCCCAGGCTTCGTTTTCAGCTGCAATGGCCTCCTGCAGCCCTCTGCCAGTGAAAACAGAACCCAAGGAGACTGTTATGGCCAAAAACAGAGCCTCGACAAATGATGTCGATCTGGCCATGCCCACCTTGGCCATGTCTATCCCAGCCATGCCCATCTTGGACACACCCCCAGGCCCCTGAGGTCAAACACAACCCTGGTGCATCCCTTAGTGAAATGGAGTTTGACACTCCTGATCTAATTCTATTCTCCAAAGTATCTAAACACAGAACAAGAAGCAACGATTGGCAACTAATGAGGGGAGAACCAGCCTAGAATTAAGGAGAAAATTTCTGATATTGAGAACAATCAACCAATGGCTTTGCCTTTAGAAATTGTGGGAGCTCTGACACTATAGATTTAAAAAGAGAGAGATTAAAAAGTTAGAAGGTTATATAGCTTTAACCTTGCAAGATTCTGTCTATTTGGTGTAAGCAAATAAAGTTTCAAACTTGAGTGGATCACACTGTATCATTTCTGGGACACGAGCCTGCTATTTGCCATCCCATTATGTCAGAAATACTTTTATATTGCCTTGATGCAAATATGCTTTCTTTCATTACAGTTGGACAGAGGAGCAATTTTTTTTTTTTGTAAAATAGGAAACTAAAATGGAGATCTTTCCTCCTGCCCTGAGAATTTGAAAATGGAGAGTGTTGGAAATATTGTCAGAGCACTGCAATTCATAGAGAGAGTATTCCTACATCTCAGCCAACTCTTCAATTAGAGCAATTTTAAGAAAATCTGCCAAGTGTTTTTTTTTTATCTTACTTGGGATCCTGGCTGCCAGTTCAATAGAGAAAGAGGGATGGAACTCTAGTTAATTGTTATAAATACCAAAACAGAACTCACACCCCTCCACCAAAAACAAAGAAGAAAAACCCAATTGTTCCTGCCTAACTACAATATATATTTTTCTTTAACCATATGAAAACAGTTCCTAAATATTTAGATCTTGAAGGTTTTCCTCAGTAGAACTCAAAAAAATGCAATGCGAACCAATGAAAAAAATGAACACAGAAACAAAATGGCAACCAATGTAGTTCAGGAAGAAAAGTATAACACACTCTGTTCTAAGAGACACATAACCGCCAGTGCCGCTGCACTCTGTACCAGCTGAATATAGTCCTATTCAGAAGTCTCTTTGACACAGTATGAGGAATCATGAAGATGAGTTAACTTAGCTCTAGGAAAATCATGTGAAGTATCCTCTGATTTGGACAGAAACAGAGTGAAGAGGAATAAGGTTAGACAATCAGTGATAGTCCTATTCAGAAGTCTCTCTGACACATGGCTAACAAATAAAGATAGTGTTCTGCAGGGATGTCAAACTTGATTTCATTGAGAGGCGCATCAGGGTTGTGTTTGATCTTGGGAGGCTGGGTGGGCCTGGCCAGGGTAGGTGTGACCAGCTCAACATCACTCGTGTTGGGGATGCCTGTGGTGGCCTGAGCGCTCTGCCAGAAAAAAACAGAACTCGGAAGGGCTGTGTGCGGCTTTCCTGAGCTCTGTTTTCACTAGCAGAGGGTTGCAGGAAGCCATCGTAGCCGAAAATGGACCTCAGGACAGCCATGTGTGACCCTCCTGAGCTCTGTTTTTGCTGAGGCACCATGGGCCGGTCCTTCACAGTTTCCAAGGCAGCCCCACAGGCGAGATCTAAGCACCCCACAGGCTGGATCTGGACTTGAGTTTGACACCCCTGTTGTACAGCATTGTTAGGCAAAGTGCCTGGGAACCTTCTTCTTTTACTTGTCAAATATTTTGAAACAATATGTCCATGGAGATTCTCAATCATTCCAATCATGGTTGTCCCAAAGGTGCTTTTCTTCAGAACTGAAGAAGCTTCTTGGATGAGAAGCGAAACATTTTCAAGGGAAAGCACCGAGAAAGCTCTTTTGGAAAAACACCTTGGTTTTTGAAACAATAGGATAATGTTTAGGTTTCTATTTGATTTTGAACTCGAGTTGGGTTATTGCCTACAGTTTAATGAAGAGTTTGTGGCTGTACTTCAGGACTTCTAGCAATATGTAAAAAGCATTTCACCAGACCCTTTGTAATTGAATCTTTCTTTTGAAAATTATCATGAAAAGCCAGCAAGATCACCTTTTTGAAAGGGCTTAAAATGTTAACTACTTCAGTCAGAACTAGCTTTCAGAACTAGCTTTTAGAACTATCACACAGAAGGATTCATGTCTAATTATTCAAAGGAACAATCTCTCTTCCATCTCATTTTCACATTTAATTAAGCTTTCCAGATGATACCTCACATCTAAAAAGAAAACAATGTGGATTACTCCCCCCCATTCAGAAAAGCAACATCTAACTTCATTAGTAATGAGTCACAGATGATCCAAGTCACACTTGCGTTTCCAGCCCCTCAAAATGACTCTGAGAAATGCTAAAATCTCGCCTTTTCTGCCCATCAATCTGCCAAGGATAAGTGTGAAGTGGCACCATCTTGAAATAAAACATAGTTAACATAACTGTTGACTTGATGTGTCAATGTACATCCCAGAACATGTCAAAAATCTGACAATATTGTATTTGCTTTGCAGTGGAACATCCTGACAAAATGGCTAATGATCAAGGTAAGATGTTCTTTCTATATCTCCTTTCCTTTTAGAATCAGTGCTAATCCTTACTTTCCCTCCCTTGCGTTCACCTCTTCACCTGACTAGCACACCTGATGAGCAGGGACCGGCATGATAATTAATCTTGTTAATGAAGTTCTGCTCACATGAGGCAACTGTTTTGATGGGAGATATGTAAATTTCCTGGAGAGGAAATTGTTTTGTCTGTTCTGAAGGACCAATTAAAATGTCAGGCTCCTTTGTATGTTTTTCCCCGTCTCCCTGCTATGCTTTGAATAATTCACATTAAGTAAAATTAAGCCCAGCATAATTTCCATAACATACATACTTTTGTGGATGATAGATTGAATTTTCAAAGCATCTTGGTAAGGTACATGCCTGTATTCATACATATGTATACACTTGCGATAGGGGGAAAAAAAAAATCACCTCTCAATCTGGGAGTCCTTACTCGATAAAACTTTAATCAACTTTTTGAGACATTGTATTGTCACTTTTCTTACATTTTTTTTAAAAAAAGAACATTTGTTCTTTTATTATTATTTCTTCTGTTTGATAGTTTTTCACTTTGGTTTCATTTCACAAGAACCCAGAAATGTGAGTTGGTAACATTTAGGTCCCTGCTTGCTAAACTTAAAAAACAACAACCCTGGAATGCTGTTTTTAAGATTCTAAAAGGAAATTGACTTTTCTTGCCATCTGATCCCACTGATTTAGCTACAGAAAATATCACATAGTATTGAACTTCATAGCTTAATTTCATGTGCTGAAGAATCCAGTGTGGAGAAAGGATGTTTATTGAATTCATACTCATAATATGCAAATTGGATCTTAGAATAATCCTTTGCCTATCTAGTTATATTCTAAAAATTAAAATATTCTTCCAAAAGCATCATAGGACATCCAAATCACATTACATTGAGAACATGTTGCATTGTGGTGTTCGATTAATTTATCTGTGAGTAAAATATGTAGCATGCACAGAGAGAAACAGACTGGATCGTTCTGCTAAGAAATGACTTTTATATTCTGACTCAAGAATCTATCCTTCTCTCTCTAGATTACACAGTATAGTGCCAGTGCAGTGATGCCAATACTTGCTTTGGATCTAAGAATCTTAAGATTCCAACAAATGTAATTTTGAAGTTGGTGCTCAATGGCCCATACAGAGCCCATAAATCAGCTGACAAAATAACAGTGTGCATAAAATCTTGACAAATGCCCACATGATCGACAATCCTAGAGGCGACAATAGAGCTTTTGACTGATGTGGCAGGGCAGGGCAGAACAAGCTCACTTCTCTTTTACACTTACACATTGTGTTTTAGAACCTCGTCTGGAAGTTTCTAATTTTATGACTAAATGTTTCCTGAGAGTCAGGAATATATATTCAATCCTCGACATAAAAGCCAAATTTGAAGCAAAGGGTTATGACACCTTCAAATATTATTTTTCCTAAAAGAAATCTCTACAGAATAGACCAAATGAACCCATACAAACATTTTTTGCTAGAGTTTGCAACTCCATTTCCAGAATTACACAAGTAATTCTAAAAGACAGAGAACTTCCCACGGTCTTACTATAGACTTGCTCCAAATAATCTGAGCAATTTAAAAGTAAAATTTAAAAAAACATATACTTTAAAAAAAACTAATCTATGTTCTGCGAGTCCCTTGGACTGCAAGGCAATTAAAATGGTCAGTCCTAGAGGAGCTCAACCCTGACTGCTCTTTAGAAGGCCAGATCCTGAAGATGAAACTGAAATACTTTGGCCACCAAATTAGAAGGAAGGGGACTCACTGGAGAAGAGCATAAAGACTGAGGGCAATAGAAGAGAGGGATGGCAGAGAATAAGATGGCTGGATGGAGTCACTGAAGCAGTATGCATGAGCTTAAATGGACTCCAGAAGATGGTAGAGGACAGGAAGGCCTGGAGGAACATTGTCCATGGGGTCGCGATGGGTTGGACATGACTTCACAACTAACAACAAATGTTCAACCCAGAGATCTTTAGAGACAGAACAACATCCCCCAAAGCAGCAAGATCTTCAAAAGAAAGAAGACAGAAAAGGGATATCAGGTCTTTCCCTTTTCCCTTTTCTCACAATATTTTAATTGATTACGTGCCATTCAACCATCACTGAGTCTTAATGACCACGTAGATAGATTTTCTGCATGATGATCTCCCTCCGACCTGGACCTTCATGTCTTCCAATGGAATACTATCACTGGTGCAGTTGATTTCACCCACCCTGCTTCTGGTTGTCCACTTCATCACTTTCTTTCCCTCTTTCCTAGCATTACCGCCTTCTCCAAAGAGTTAGATCTTTGCATAATATACCCAGATCTATTTGAGCCTCATTATTTGGGTCTGGAGTGAGAATTCTGGGTGGCCATCTCAAAATTGGAGTGCCAATAAAAGAAAAGTAAGAAAGAAAGGGGCAACTCCAGAGTAATTGGAAGAAAGGGAGGGGGGGAGAGAGGGGGGGAGAGAGGGAGGGAGGGAGGGAGGAGAGGGAGAGAGAGAAGTAAAATAGCTATGTTCCCAAAATCAGATTTTAATCCATGCCTAAAACTAATTAAGAAATGTAGGCAGGAAACCCTACACCATTTCAGACAAATGGTTATCCAACATCTTACAAAAACTTCCAGTGTTGGAGCATTCACAACTTCTGGAGGCAAGTTGTTCCAATTATTAATTATACTAACTGTCAGGAAATTTCTCCTTAGTTCTAAGTTGCTTCTCTCCTTGATTAGTTTCCACCCATTGCTTCTTGTCCTGCCCTCAGGTGCTTTGGAGAATAGCTTGATTCCCTTTTCTTTGTGGCAACCCCTGAGATATTGGAACACTGCTATCATATCTCCCCTAGTCCTTCTTTTCATTAGACTATAGACATACCCAGTTCCTGCAACCCTTCTTCATATGTTTTAGCCTCTGGTCCCCTAATCATCTTTGTTGCACTTCTCTGCACTCATTTTAGTCTCAACATCTTTTTTACATCATGGCAACCAAAACTGAATGCAGTATTCCAAGTGTGGCTTTACCAAGGCATTATGGTATCTTTGGTTAGAGAATTTCACAATAGACTTTCACCAAGCACTGTTGTTTAATTTCAGTGTATCACTTTTTAAGGCAGTTTTTTAATAACAAAAACTTTTTAAAGTAAAAACAAAAAATACCATTAATTTATAATTCACACTTTCTGCTATACAGTATATGTGTACTATATATACACAACACATACAGACACACAGAGAGATGTATAAACAAGGACTTAGCTTGGGCTTCTATCACTTGTGTCAATCTGCGTTTGCCAAATATTCATGATTTTTTAAAAGTTGCCACTGTTGGTACCAGTTATAAATAGACACACCAATCTACTGTATTTGCTCTGACTACACATGTTAGAACACAGAATAGGTACCATCAATGTAGCAATTTTGAATAAATATAAAACAAATCAAAGGCAAGGATTTTCTATTATTTGGGTTACACTTAATTTTCCTGCCTACGCGCTACCACCAGAACAAACTGAAATTTGAAAAGCTAAATAATAAAAAGAACAAGAGAAAGTGCTTGAAAGCTAGAAATGCATTTATTGTGCACTTACTTTTGTGGCATAAAACTGTTGCTTTGGTAAGTGGTGTTCTGTGCCAGATTGGTTCAATTAAGATTTAAAGTGATGTGGATATCTCAACTTTTGGAAGGGAAAGTGAATATTGTAAAGTAGCACAGCATTTTGGAAGAAGTGTGTGGTGCTTTTTCTGAATTTGATACAATTTTGACTGAGAAAAGGAAATACTTCAGATAAAAGGTATGATTTTTTTAAAAACAGTTTAAAAACCATGTTGTAACTTGGTAGACTGAGAATGCCTGAAAAATATATTATTCTATCACAGTCCTTTTCAAACTTTAAGCGGTATGGATCTTCACTCCCAGTTGACCAGGTGGTTCTGAGAGTTGAAGTGCACACATGCTACAGTTGTCAAGTTTAAAAAACATTTATCTTAGTCAATGGTTGTAAGCTTTGGTGGTAGTGTTGGGGAAACCAACACATTCATCCCACATGGTCTGTAGAAAGATCCATGATCCATTGACTGGACACTTTCGGCAAGATTAATATCATAAAGTCAACCAGTGTCTTTAAATTCTCAGAAGTGTCAAGACTAGAAAGAGTGCAGAGAAGAGCAACAAAGTTGATTAGGGGACTGGAAGCTAAAACAGATAAAGAACAGTTGCTGGAATTGGGAATGGGACCAGATGTGTTACATACTGGCCCTGCCCCTACCCAGTTTAGCGAAGGGGGAGAAAGCCCCAATACATCATGTGACGCCACTGTGACAATGCGAGTTTGACACCCCTGGTCTAGTTTAATGAAAAAGAAGGACTAGGGGTGACATGATAGCAGTGTTCCAATATCTCAGGGGTTGCCACAAAGAAGAGGGACTCAAGCTATTCTCCAAAGCACTGAAGGCGGGACAAGAAGCAATGGATGGAAACTGATCAAGGAGAGAAGCAACCTAGCACTAAGGATAAATTTCCTGACCATTAGAACAATTAATCAGTGGAACAACTTGCCTCCAGAAGTTGTAAATGCTCCAACACTGGGAGTTTTTAAGAAGAGATAGGACAACCATTTGTCTGAAATGGTGTAGGATTTCCTGCCTGAGCAGGGGGTTGGACTAGAAGACCTCCAAGATTCCTTCCAACTCTGTTACTCTATTTGTGATTCTATTTGTGAAGTTCCAATTCGGAAAAACTGATTTAGTTTATTTGAGACCTCCAAGGTTATCTTCAGTTGCTGTGTCTTCCAGTCCTCCGTGTAGCATTAAAACTGCCTAACACTTTCTGTCTCTTATATTTTCATCTGCTATATGAAAGGTTTTTTGGGATAACTTCCTTGACTACAGCTGTCTTATGTGTCTTCTCCTAGGAATGAGGCAGTTACTTCCATGCCTGACTATCTATGCAACAAGAGATTGATGCATTAAGGAGGGAATAGAATTGTATTTGTTGACTGTGCAAATGGGATGGTCTTGTTTTTAATGTTGTCTGTATCTTTCAAAATGCATGTAGTCAACTACTTTTTTTAAAAACCCAGATGGGACAGATCTGAATTATTGTTGAGTTCTTGGTGCTCTCTAAGCTTTTGTTTGCAGATGTTTTGTTACCTGACTAAGTAACATCATCTATCATCAGTGGTAGTGTGCTTGAGGTTTGATCCCTGTTTATATAAAGTGTTTGCCCTGTCATTTTTGATATACAGTGTTCCCTTTAGTAGTTCCTTCATTAAGATATTGTTTTCTATGTGCTTGCTTGTCTGGAGTAAATCCCTGCTTATCTGAGTGTAGGCTGCTGGAGATTTTCATCTTTTTATTTCCTTCTTAGTTTTTATATTCTCTCTGTGAATGCTGTGTAAATGTGGCTTATCTCTATGTGTCTGTTGATAGCTGATTTGTCTGAATGCCAAGCTTCTAGGAATTCTGTAATTTTTGCATTTAGTTTGGTCTGGGATGTTCACAGTTTTGTAGTTGAAACTATATTTGAGTCCCTCCATGTGAAATTAAGGAGTTTTCATTGTGTTTTCCCACTGCTAGTTGGTGTACATGGATGTACTCTGCTAGTCTTCTTCCTGTCTGTCCTACATGGTGACTGTTACAGTCCTTACAATGTATGTTGTAGATGACTTCAGATTTTATTTCTTGGGCTGCTGGGTCTTTTGGTTTGTTTAAGATGTTTTGAAGAGTTTTAGTCTGTTTCTGTGCTATGGTGATGCTCAATAGTTGTAACAGCGTGTTGATTGTATCTGAGACTTGTTGATGTATGGTAATATATTCTTTTCATAGCTTGTATTGTTTGAGTGATCAAGTGCTTTTTGATAAAGTTTGCAAGGGTATCCATTTTGTTGGAAGATGTTATATAGACAGTCTAAATATGAATATTCTGAGTCAAAATGTGATCTGACTATGATGGTAGCCCTGACTGAGTAGCACAATGGCCTAGAGATGAAGGCTCATAAGAGTTAGGGTTAGGCAGCAACAGATGTTTCTCTATCAGGACGCAAAGAGAAAATATCTGCTGTAAACCCTGCATAGGCGTCAGGAAGGGGATCTGGCCAGTAAATGCTCAGCTCCACTCAGTCATCCCAACCCCACTGTGAAGCAAAGGATTACAGGGTCATAAAAATATAATAGTAGCCCTGATTCAGTTACAGAGATAGTAGTCTCTAAAAAGTAATGCAAATGTCGTTCTCTCTGGGCTCAATGTCATCCTTGCAAGGTAGTTCAGACAAAGAAGCAAGCCCATGGGGGTGCTACCTTTACCTTTATTGTAAGGTTGTATTAAAAGAAATTTGCAAGTTCTGAAAATACATCTCTACCCCACCCCGCTCATCTGTACAGAGCAAGAAATTGGAAGGATCCCTTCTGAGACACCTTCCATAACCCAATTTCTTCTGCAGATTCAACTGCCACTTGTCTGACCATTGTTTAGTTTGTGGCTCTTCTGTTTCCCAAGGTCATTCCCACTTAGCATTACATCTGGTCACCACGTTTCTTCCATTTCCATCTGCTATGATAGGAAGGAATTAACCACAACAAGTACAATGTTCTGGAAAAGTTTCCTGCCTTTTGTGCTGTTTCTGGCTACTATTTTTGTAAAGAAAGAAAAGCGTATGTCATTTCATTTTGATGGATATTTAGGGAAAATACCCAAAGCCCAAGCAATTGTGTCCCTTGCAAGCCGAATGATCCCAATAGCTTTCCCACTCCCCTTCGGTTTCTTGTCATTTAAGCAGAACTTTGCAAGTCCATTTTGCAAAATCTTATTTGAAAAATCAACATGCAGACAAAATCAGAGAGGGAGCATTCTGGGGAAAACTTTGCAGAAACAAGCATATCTTCAAAAGGATTGGTATCCGTATCAAAATGGGATTGATAACTTCTTTTAAAAAAATCTTAGAAAGACTGCCCCTCCCCCCTCCCACACGCAAAGTTTTATAATCCAATTTTGGTCACCACACTATAAAAAAGATGGTGAATGTCTAGAAAAAGTGCAGAGAAGAAGAACCAGGATGATTAGGGGCTGGAGACTAAGACATATGAAGAACGGTTACAGGAACTGGGCATGGCTAGTCTAGTGAAGAGAAGGACCAGGGGAGACATGGTAGCAGTCTTCCAATATTTGAAGGGCTGCCACAGAGAGGAAGGGGTCAAGCTATTTTCCAAGGCACTCAAAGGCCAGACAAGGAATAATGGATGGAAACTGATCAAGGAGAGGTTCAACCTAGAAATAAGGAGAAACTTTCTGACAGGGAGAATAATCAACCAACGGAACAGCCTGCCTTTGGAAGTTGTGGGAGCTTCATCACTGGAGGCTTTCAAGAAGAGATTGGACTGCCATTTGTCAGAAATGGTGTAGGGTCTCCTGCTTGGGTGGGGATTGGACTAGATGACCTGCAAGGTCCCTTCCAACCCTGGTAATCTGCACTCCCATCACAAGAACCTCATTTGACATACCCATACCTGAAGCCCTTCCAAAAAAGAATACTAACTCTGTCATCTCCTAAACTCCGAAGAATGAAGAAATGTTCAGAAACCAACCCACAAGCTCGCAGAACAAACCTCCATCTTCAAAGTTTTATTTCTCTCATTTTTAGAGCTCATTTGTCACAGTCCCTGCCCAAATATTGATGATGATTCCAGGACACAGGTGTATATCTGGCAAATTCAGGCTGCATAAAACCCACCAGCACTTTGAATGCAGCTGCCAACCCTCCTCTCAAGATAGAAGATAAATACTTTATTGGCCAAGTGTGATTGGACATACAAGGAATTTGTCTTGGTGTAAATACTCTCAGTATACATAAAGAAAAGGTACATTCATTAAGAATCAAGAATCATAACGTACAACACTTAATGATAGTCATAGGGTACAATCAACGATCAAATCATACTAGGAAACAGTCAATATAAATCGTAAGGATATAAGCGACAAAGTTACAGTCCTACAATCACAAGTGGGATGAAACTCAAAGTTTCATCGAACAGTTATCAGGAAGAATCCTCCATTGTAACCTCTAAGCAAAGGACTCCATTCCAATTGCTCAATTATTCCTGAACAAGAATTGGCATGGTACATCTGACAAGGCACTGGCCCCTGGATGTTGACTGCATTAATCTCATTAATAAAATCTCTGCTGATTGTCTGAGTGAACAGACAAACAGAAGCTAAAAATTTTCTCCCCGTCTCTAAGTATTATTATTATTATTATTATTATTATTATTATTATTATTATTATTATTATTATTATTATTATTATATTTGCTTTTGTAACAAAACAGGACAATTCATCCTTTTGTCTTCCTTGGATGAAAGCCAGTGTGTTGCTGCTTGGTTACACGAAGCACAGAACTGTTGCCGCTGAATGTTGCTTGGCTGCAAACCAGAAAATGTCTAGTCTGTCTTGTCACAATACTTCCACTCAGCTGGTGGTGGCATCTCTGCAAATTACTTCTATTTTCTAATTCCAGCATTCACCCAGATGCTTTGCTCTATGCTGGAGGTCTCTTTGCCACCGAAAAAAACAAAAACAAAAGCAGTTTGTTTGTGTGTGTGTGTGTGTGTAGAGGAACATTGTCAAATGGAAGACAGTGTAGGACAATGCAGAGGGATTCAGGTGGATTCTGATTTGGGGTATCTACAGTCAGCACAGAGATAAAGAGGGGGAAAGAATTTTTCAAGAATTCTTGTTCTTATTTGTCTCCTCACCCAAAAAATTGCCACCGCCCCCCACTCCTGATCTTTATAAAACAGATGAAAAGGTAATACGTTCAGAGCTTAGGAATTTGAAAGAGTTCTTGCAGTTGAAATACACAGCAGGCTCTGGAGATAATAGAATATAATTGGCCATCATTCTTATTGTTTTGTTTTTAAAAAGAACTTGAAAGAGCCAGAAGATTCAGGAGTTTAGCAGCTGTTAGGATTATGTAGTCTTTGGTGGGAAGGAAGTAAACATTAATCATGATTAGTATTTTTAGAATTAAGGATCATAATAACTGTCTCTTTTCATAAACATGGCCAAGTTTTAAAATAATTATCTGTCTTCACTTTTTGGGAGAGGTAAGTAGATCAATTATAAACAGGGATATTATAGTTTAACAAATCAGGACTAGTAAACAACTACCATTAGCAAGACAAGATGGCTATAATCCCTGCCATAAAATACCACATGCATGCATTTTCTCTCTCTATATATGAAAATGCTTATTGTTGGTCTTCTTTAGTTCAGCATTCTGAATTTATAGTGATCAACAAGATTGGGTGATGTTTAAATACATTGTATGTTCAGAATATCTATCATTAATTTTAGGCCTGCTAAAATCTTAACTAAAATCTTAACTATTAACAGGTTCATATGGAGATTGAAAGATATTGCATTTAGGTTTTGGAAATACAGTTCTACCAAACAACTAATGTCATTTGTCAGCCAGTCATTATGTATCAATAACTGATTAGAGGCAGGAGTGATTTATAAATTATAAAAAGCAATTATTCCCAACCTGCCTTCAATCAAGGACCTATATACTGCATGAGTCAAAGAGAGGGCTGTGAAAATATTTACAGACCCTCACATCCTGGACATAAACTATTTCAACTCCTTCCCTCAAAATGATGTATAGAGTAGTGGTTCCCAAACTTTTTCAGTCCACTGCCCCTTTGGTGCTACAAACTCATCCTCGGTGCCCCCCACCGAGGGGTGGGATTCAAATTTCTATGGGTGTGGCCTAATTTGAGGGTGTGGTTTGCTGGTCACATGACTGGGTGGGCGTGGCTTGCTGGTCATGTGACTGGGTGGGCATGGCCAGGTGACTGGCAAACCAAATACAAGTGGTCCTCACTTAATGACCGGTTATTTAGCAAGTGTTCTAATGTATGACTGGCCTCCCCAGAGCTACTTGACCAGTTTTTGGAATTTTGACAGCTTTAGATCAGTAGTCTAAATCCCACCCCTGCCTGTGTGTGTGAGAGAGAGGAAAAGAGAGAGGTTGGATCAGATCTCTCTCTCTCTCTCTCCCCACCAACGCCAGAAAGCCACCGTCAGTCAAAATTAATATTAGTGGTCTCCAGGATTTAAAATTATGAGTTTGGTGGTCCTTGAGGTCCAAAAGTTTGGCGACCCCTGATCCAAAGGGATGAGCCTGAGAGAAGGAATGAGAGAGAGAAAAGAAAAAGAAAAAGAGAGAGAAAAGAAAGAGAAAAGGGAAAGAAAGAAAAAAGGACAAAGAAAGAGGGGTGGGGTGGAAGGAAGGGACAGAAAAAAATAATAAAGGAGGGAGGGAGGAGAAAGATAATGAGATATCTATTCTAGTCCAATCACCTGCTCCAGCAGGGTTAGAAGGGAGTGTGTGTGTGTGTGTGTGTTCTCCTTGTAATATACCAGTACATTTTGGTTTTGCCTTCTTCAGAATTGTACTGTAATACATTGGGGAAAAGTAATTTTTAGGGTGGAGATCTGGTCCAATGGATCCTGTTTAAAGCCTAAACAAAATGTGAGAGCTTCCTGATAGTCTTGACCATGTTTCGTCCACAAAACCTTTAATACAAGCCAAAGAGGTTTCAATGTGGAAAAGGGCCTCAGTCTAAACTAGGCCTCATTCAATCTGATGCATCAGCTCTCGCTCTCTCTCTCTCTTCTCTCCCTCCCTCCCTCCCTCCCTCCTTCCTTTCCTCCCTCTCAGACTGGCTTTGCTCTACTTTCCTGATGTGACTGTGGGTCCAGCGCTTTGAACATAGAAGGATGGATGGATGGATGGATGGATGGATGGATGGATGGATGGAGAGAGAGAGAGACAGACAAACAGACAGGCAGGAAGGCAGGCAGGCAAACTGATAGACGTTTTGGATGGATGGATGGATGGATGGATGGATGGATGGATGGATGGACGGATGGACAGACAGACAGAATGCGATAGTGGTGGCACTTTGGGAAAGCGGTGGCAGCGGCTTTTCCCAATGTGCTGCCACATTCGGGGCACCGGTTCTGGAGCATTACTACAGTCAATGGGTGAACCTGCAGGGCCGGCACCTCGAACGCCCCCGCCCTGATGCCTCTTAGCGTCCCCAAGGGGGCCGGCAGAGTGGGGCTAAGAGGTGGCAGGGGGCATTCGAGGTGCCAGCCGGCCCTGCAGTTTCACCCATTGACTAGCACTGCTTCGGAGCCAGTGCCTCCAATGCGGAAGCGGTGGCACATTACATGCCGCCACAGCCGCGTTCAACGCACACACCCCTGCCACCTCTTAGCACCCTTCTGCTGGCCCCCTTGGGAATGCTAAGAGGTGGCAGGGGGGGTGTTCGAGGCACCGGCCCTGCAGGTTCACCCATTGACTGTAGCACTGCTCCGGAGCCGGCTCCTCAATGGGTGAACTTGCAGGGCCGTCTGGCACCTCGAATGCCCCCTGCCACCTCTTTGCATCCCCAAGGGGGGCCAGCAGAGGGGTGCTAAGAGGTGGCAGGGTGTGTGTGCATCCAACGCAGCCATGGCGCAGGTAACGTGCCACCGCTTCCGCATTGGAGGCGCTGGCTCTGGAGCAGTGCTACAGTCAATGAGTGAACCTGCAGAGCCGGTGCCTCGAATGTCCCCCCTGCCACCTCTTAGCACCCCCTCTGCCAGCCCCCTTGCCTCTTCGTGCCCCCCTAAGGCATCCCACTGCCCCCAGGGGGCGGTACTGCCCACTTTGGAAACCACTGCTATAGAGCAGTGCACACCAGAATAACTAGACACAAGAACAGTTTTTTCCCAAACGCCATCACTCTGCTAAACAAATATTTCCCTCAACACTGTTCAACTATTTACAAAGTCCGCACTACTATTACTGTTAATCTTTTCATCACTCCTTGTCACCCATCCCCTCCCACTTGTGACTGTGTGACTGTAACTTTGTCGCTGGTATCCTTACAATTTATATTGACTGTTTCCTAGTATGGTTTGATTGCTTATTGTACTCTATGAATATTATTTAGTGTTGTACCTGATGATTCTTGACTCTTGATGAATGTATCTTTTCTTTTATGTACACTGAGAGCATTTGCAGCAAGACAAATTCCTTGTGTGTCCAATCACACTTGGCCGATAAAGAATTCTATTCTGTTCTATTCTATTTCCTGTGAAAAAAGAAAGTATACCAATGTTTATCAGTTTCTTAATTCCACTAATATAAAATAGATTGGGAATAGTTATTGTTCAGTCTCTTATCCAGTAACATTCATGCACAAGCCTTAGCAAGTAACTATAGAGAAGGAGTGGCAGAACCTGAGGGTGGAAGCAAAAGAGGGAATAGCCTAGAATTTATACAGCCACAAGTCCAACCCTCTATCCCAAGGTTCGGCTGATCCTTATCTAACTCAAAAAGGTGCTAGCCATTAGTTGAGAAGATTCCTCTCATAGGCAGTTTAGCAGTACATCAGTTGAATCATATATTCATGTTAGACCTGGTCTTTTGTGCCTGACTATCTCATAACAATACTTGGCAGATGTCTTTTTTCATTCCATATGCCTTGAAAAAGATGGTATCTGCAGATTGGAAACTGTAGCGTCAACCAATTGGCAACCAATGCAGGTCCATAAAAGTAGTGTTACATGTTCCCAATGTCAGGAGCCAGAGAGTATATGGTCCTCTGTATTTTGGGCCAATTGTAGTTGCCTAGTAGTCTTCAAGGGCAGCCCTAAGTAGAACTCTTTCGAGTAGTTGAACTAAATAAAGGTGAGATTTTCACCATCTAAATGACTTTCTTTTAGGAGTCTCATTCCCAATCTCCTTCTGTCTTCTTTTCTCAAGACTAAATATACACAAATTGCTCTTGACTGACTTTCTTACAATTTGGCTGAAGTTTTCTTAAAGGACCTGTCCCCGCAATAACTTTGACTTAAGTAGCTATAGGGGGAACTCATGTGTGTGAGAACACCAAAAAAGAGTCACTTGATTCAATCAGCTCTAAACAGACCCAGTCATGCATTGGATTAAACAACACACTCTAGCTGTGTTGCAGAAGTAACTAAACCCAATAAAATTATCAATTTTGCATAACTAGTCCTCAAAGAAAAATCAAATCATAGATTGACAGTTATAGTCAAATTGCACCATTGCATATAATAAATTTATTTATATATAAATTGAATTATTGAATTAATTGATTATTCAGTTCTTTCCACTCCATTTTTTTTACCTAGCAAGATTGTTCTGGATTTTATTTCTGTCTACATTATGTTTGCAAAATCCCCACAATTTACTTGGAAATTTTCCCCTTTAAAGGATAAGTCAAGACTTCTGTTGACAAATTCATGCTGATTTGATAATTTTCTTTTTTTTAAAGAAGTCCTTACAGTTCCATCACTTCTTCTGATGATTATAGGTAATTTCAAAAGAATGGAAAGAAAACATGTATTCAATCATTTCTTTTTTAAAAATAGAAGTTAAATGCAACTTAAATGCACATTAAAATGAACCATTATTCCTTGAGATTTCTGGTTTGAAAAGTAAAGCAATTTCATCCCTGCTGAATTCAAAGCAAAAAATTATGGTCAGTCCAAGTAATCTAGAAAAGGGATAATATTTGCCATATGTCTCTGTATAAATTGTTCATACATAAAATAGTTTTGAAGCTTTCCAAGGGATAGAGGTACTAAATGAAATATTATTTTAGTCTGCATGCATTAAACAAGAAGAAAATAAAGGGCGAGAGACACATTGGGCTTGTGACTATGAAAATGGCCTGTTTGCTCTCCAGTCCTAATGATTATGACTCAATATTGTGCAACTTTACTGAGGATCAAATGCCAATGACTCTGCAATTAACTTGACTGAGAAGTTGATTATGCTGAAAGCTCCTATGATGATAATGACTTTGCATTCCTAATTGTGCCTTTCATGCCAGAGCACTTCATACATTGACAGGAAAAAGCATTTAAGAGAAATAATTTTAGGTATACAGAATCTGGAAGCACTTTGTCTAATGAAAAAAAATCAGCTCCTCAATTTAACATCATCTTTCTCAAGTGCATGACAGGTTCTCCAAGAAGTTATAAGTGATTGCTGAATTTGTTTCATGAGAAACCTTTTGGTGTGTTTGTTTGGTTCTTTTACTAAGAAAAAAAAAAGACTATTATAAAATACTTCAAATAAGCTGGCAAAAATGAGATGATGGGAGAAGATGACCCAGCAATGAAAAGCAGACTGATAGCATAAAGCAGGCTGGTGCTTTTCCTAGAGGTATGAAAAGGGTCACTTTATGAGCATAATAAAGAATAAATGTTTCTATTAGCTAATTTTAACGTCAGAAAGGGAGGGCGGAGAAAGAACCCTCTTTGGAAATGCAGAAACTTGAAGCACCAGAAGAGTCTCCATAATGAGGTCATCCACCTTCTTCTGTAGTAGCATTTCTAGTATGGAAGTTGTATAATAATTTACATTACTGTGCCTTTGTAATGCATCATCTTGAAAGGCCACATAATCTTAATTTTGTAGGCTTCCTAGGTCTTTAGCACTTCCCTGGCCAGGAGCCCAGTGATTTTGCATGCCAACAAGCTATATTTTGTTGCAATATCACCAAATGCTTTGGTTTCATGGAATGGAGTGGAGTGGAGTAGAGTAGAGTACAGTAGAATAATAGTTTTTTTATTGGCCAAGTTTGATTGGACACACAAGGAATTTGTCTCTAATGCACAAGCTCTCAATGTACATACAAACACCAAGATAATATCATCATGAATTATCAGGAGAAGTAGTAGGAAAAGTGAGAAGGATAATAGTAATCCAGCCCTACTACATGGGTAAATATCCTTAGACATAAAACAGCATTGTGTAAATTAGGTGTTCAGCACAGTATTGTCTCTTTGTCTAGTTGTTTTGGCATGCAATCATTGATGGGATTCAAAAAAATTTACTATTGGTTCTGTGGGCGTGGCAGGGCTTGGTGGGTGTGGCAGGGCCTCCTCACCCCACTAACCTGCTTTCCAGCTCCATTCTCCTGTGCAGGGCAATAAAAGAAGACCCAGCCAATCAGCTGGGACTCAGGAGACAGAGAAGAAATGGGGGCAGGGCCAGTAAGAGGTGATATTCCCAACTACCAAAATTTCTGCTACCGGTTCTACAGAACTGGTCAGAATCTGCTGAATACCTCTTCTGCATGCAATGCCCTAAAGCAGCATTCCAAGGGGAGGAGTTGAAACAGTTTATGTCCAGGATGTGAGGGGTCTGTAGATATTTTATCAGCCCTCTTTCTGACTGCAGTATACAGTCCTCAATGGAAGACAGGCTGGTTTCAAGTGGTGTTTTTTTTTTTCTGCAGTCCTAACTATCCGTTAAATTCAGTACCCATCCTATTTGCTTGTTGTACTGAACCAGATAGTTATAGAAGTTAGTTGGCATTTTCCCCCAAACAACTATTTATTTGGAGAACATAGCTTTTTTATTCCTCTGTAGTTTGGGACATGGCTGGTATCCATCAACCTCCATTATCAAGAGACAAGGTAAAGCAGTTAGAGGTAAAGCATAAGATGACAAGACTTAGAGTTGGCTCTTTTTCAGTACCATCTACATGCTGAAATAACCCATCAAAAGTGTGGAGCAAAGTATCTTTACTCATGCTTGTTAGATCATTATTATTATTTGGCTAAACCATTGAAACTAACAAGCCTCTTTGAGTGCACTGCTGAGTCTAAAGTTATTATGGATATTCAAAGATAGTTGAGAAAGAGTGTTTAGCATGATGTGAAAGCTTTTCAAATTCTGCAATTATAAGAAATCAAGTCATTTTTGTACAATTTTACCATACATGAAATATTCATTTATTTCTCTCTCTCCATCTACCTACCTACAAGGGCTTATATATTGCTCCAATCAAAAAGAACTCTTGAATATCTTGTATCTCCCCTTTGCAAAGAAGGTTAAAAAAAATCAGTGCCACCAAATATCCATTAGCAATTACAGCTGAAAGTTTCTATGTGAGAGGCACTTTTCAGTCATCTGTGGTGGTTGGAGTCTACGTGCAGGAGAGTTTTTGAGTTCTACACAGCCCTCTTCTCTTCCATGTGTTGCAAGAGTTTTTTAAAAATATTTTTATTAATTTAGATAAAAAGAGTAACATGTTCCAAATCCATATATATAGTGTGTTGTTACATTTCTTTGGAATAATATTCATCATAATCATAATTATAATCATAGTATTCTCTAATGGTAGTTTCATAATAACAGTGCTTTCCCCTCATAACATTAATACATATTAATTAGTAACACTAATCAAAATTAATCAAAATTAATAAGTTACAATAAGCAACCCTAATAGTGAGATTAATCTTTCTCTTGTAATCTTCGAGATTCTAACTCCTGTTTCTCTTATTTAACCATCAATAGAACAGATCCCATACCTCAAAATATTCATTGTTCCTTTTCTTTAATTTCAAATGTTAGTTTATTCATTTCTGCACATTCTAAAATGTTTGTTATTATCTTTTATTCTGTGGGGATCTCCTCACACTTCTAATGTTGTGCGAACACAATTCTGGCTGCTGTTATACTATTAAATATGTGTTTCTTTTACTATATTTGTCTGGTATGATGCCCAACAGGAATATTTCCCGTTTTAAATCTATATGTTCTCTTATCATTTGTTCTCGCCGGGTGTGTATATTAGTCCAGTATTTTTTTTTTTCCTTTTGAACATGTCCACCACATGTGGTAATAAATGCCAGGGATTTGGTTGCACTTCCAGCACTTGGCAGACATATCCTTAAACATTCTGGCTAATCTTGCTGGTGGGAAGTGCCATCTACAAAACATTTTGTATAAATTTTCTTTATACGCAGTGGACAATGTCAATTTATAGTTTCTGTCCCATAACTTTTGCCATTTGTCCAATTCTATGGACACGTGTGCCAAAAGTTAAGCATCTTAGTTAAGCTATGGAAAAAAGGCTAGCACTTGATAGAATCTATCTGGACTAGAAAAGAAATGTCAAAACTGAAGTTACCAGAGAACTTGAACCACTGAAAAAGGAGTTTGTGTTGGTCATGGGAAGTATGCCCAGCTTTTCGATCAGAACTGTCATCCTTTGAGAGCAAATTTTCCCGTTGGAACCACATTCTTCTCCTATTTTGTCACCTTAAACTAGCAATCCTAGATAGTAAAGCAAGACTGGAGTCAAAGCCCTCCAAGATTTTACTTTAGAAAATCTGCTTTCACGTTGACCTACAAATATTGCCTTCTCTAACAATATGGACTGGTTTAAACATCCCACTGACACCCTTTCAAGCTCTGGACTTAGCTGGCTATTCAGTTCTGATGTTTGTTTTCTTTTCCTCAGGTCGTCATGGAGATGGAGCCTATTGGCCTGTTGACACTAATTTGATTGACAGGAGCAGCCTCAATGGTAAATATGACTAAAGCCAAATTCTTCCTTTTCAATTGTCATTGGTTAATTCTGTCTGATCTGTGTGATCTCTATATTTTTCTATCTTTTCTTCTCTTCCATTTCATCTTAGTGCCCCTTAGATAAGGCCAGTTTCAATTTTGGGAAGAGTTCAAGTAAATTGGCATAGGGGTTCCTCTTAAATGTTAGAGTATGGGTTGACTGCATGGCTGAAATGGGCATGGAGATGATTTTAATTGGTTCAGAGCTTAACTGGTGGGGAGCAATGGCTCAGTGGTTAAAGATGCTGAGCTTATCATCTGGAAAGCTGATAGCCTCAATTCAAGACTCAAGCACCACACAACCTTAGCAGTTCAAAAGCTTACAAATGCAAGTAGATTAATAGATACCACTTCAATGGGAAGATAATAGCGTTCAGTGTGCCTTTGGCATATAACCATGTTGGCTACATGACTATGGAAAATGTCTTCGGTCAATGCTAGCTCTCTTGGCCAAGAAACAGAGATAAGCATTATGACCTTCAGTCAGACATACCGTAGATAATGTCTGAAGGTAAAGTCAGAGCATATTCACTTAAAGCTAACAGGTAAAGCCCTACTTAGCAATCTTCTTAAAAGGATTTTACCAACGTAGTTTACAATATATTGCTTTTAATGATTTTTCTTTTCTTTCTTTTTCATTTTTTTTCCATTTCATTTTTCTATTTTTATGTCTTCCCTTTTTATGTCTAATTGTGGAACAATGACATATAGTGGTGCTATCAATATCAATATTATGTTTCTGCTTTTTAAGCATTTTAAGAGATTTTGAGTTTCTTAAAAGTAACATAATGAACTTAGTTCTATACATTTCTATACATATATACAGGATTAATGAAATACAGGATTTTAAATCTTATGATGATTTTTCATTGCTTATTTACTGAAATCTTCTTGTTATCAGCTGTGTCCCTTTTTGTCTTATTTTCCTTTTGTACAGCTACTTACTATGTTCCTTTAAATGTTTCAATAAATAAATTATAACAGACCCAAAAAGCAAGTGTACTGAATTGCCACAGTCTGTATGGCTAAATCATGTGTTTGTGTGATTGATAAATGTTAGGATTTGTGGTCCCATCACATCAAGGTGGGGGGAAAATGGGTAACCATGTCCTGCTAGGTTATTTCCTGGCAAAACGGAACACAGATTTACAGATTTGACTTTTCATTGCTGCCGCAATGGTAACTTCCAAATAAGGCTGATATTTATGATTATGAGCCGTGGTGGCACAGTGATTAGGATATAGTACTGCAGCTAATTCTGATGGCTGCCAGTTGCCAGAAATTCGAGTCTCACCAGGCTCAAGGTTGACTCATCCTTCCATTCTTCTGAGGTCGCTAAAATGAGGACCCAGACTGCTGGAGGACAATATGATGACTCAGTAAACTGCTTAGAGAGGGCTGTAGAGCACTGTAAGTGGTATATAATTCTAAATGCTATTGCTATTATATGGTTCATAGACTACTAAATCTTTGAACCTTCATTTCACTTATGGTCAATCAGAATTCCAGCCATCTTAGACAAGTCAATATAATATAGTTCCTTACGTACATTCATGTGGGCTTCTTTGGTGATTTGCAATGCTGTTGCTCACGTAACATTTTGCATAGGTAACATAGCTGCCAGGAATGCTGATTCAGCCAACACCTTGCTGCTGATTGCAGGGTAAAAGAAATAAGTGAAGTTGCTGATTTGGAATATTGTTTTGAAGGTTCTTAATTAAGAAGATTTTGGCTTGACAGCCATGGCATACAAATTATTTGAAATGGCATGGAACATTTCCCTAAAAAAATTAATGATTCAATAGATGTCTAGTAGTTGTTTTGGATACTGCTCACTAGGAAGCTGTTCATTACACTGTGGAGACATTTTATGGAGACTCAGCCCAAGGATGTCCATCCAAAGTTATCTTAATAAAGGACTTTCAAAACAGATTTTCAGATCAACCAACTTTTGACTATTCAATCGCCAATTATTGGCCCAATCAAAGCTTCTGCAAACTGCAAAGAGCTTTGCAAAATCAAGAGTTTCATATGGCTACAGATAATCAGGAAAGCTCAAAAGGATGCAAATGATAAGCCATCTTCACACATATTATGGTCTAGTGGCCAATATGATCTCCTGAATTCCAAATTAATATAAAGTATCCTTGCATAGGCTATCCTTAGTTCAATGAGGCTTCCACTGAATAAAATTCCTGGAGAATGCTGTGTAAAATAGCAACTAGAAATTATAAAATGAAAGCATTTCAGATTATTTAGCAGAAATAAAATGCATTTGATGTAACATTTCTAATTTATATCTTAAAGGTCCTAATGGAAATTTAATTTTAATTAAGCCTGACCCAATATAGCAAACCATGAAAGAAAATCTCCTATGGTTTTCGAAAGATTAATATAATGTAATAATTACTAACTTTGTTCAAACAGGCTATCATTTCACCATTCCCTGGCTAATGGGAATTTAGAATTTTCAAAATATTGAATATATTGGGAGAAATAAGTAGCTGAAGGTTGCATAAATCCACTCATAAAAATACAACATTAGTACCCAGCCAATAGCTGATTAAATCAGATGGGTGCGTTTTTCAACACATGAAATGAGAAAGAAATACTTAATGTTGTCATTATGTCCCTTTGTATATTAGGGGCATGAATCAGAAATAGTATCATGAAATCTGGATGCTGACAGTCAGGATATTATTTGATAGCTAAAAAATTTCTGTATGTAAAGCAGAGTAAATGAAGCTTCTTGATTGTTAAAACAGAAAACAGAACAACAGAGTTGTTAATAATTCTGTCTTGTTGGTGATAGAAAAAGAGGCCTTCTAGGTTTGTTTCTCAGGATTTCCCCCACTCCCTAATTGTACAAATGTTTGAAATCAAATAAGAGAAAAAACCTCCAGCTATTTACAAAGAATGATGGACAGGATCATGAAAGTATTGTATGTAAAAAGACACTGCAGTCTGTGGAGTTTCTCAATCATCCAGGTCATGGATGTCCCCAAAGTACTTTTCCAAAAGACAATTGGACTTTCCTGGTTTTTTTTTTTCCTTAAAAACATTTTGCTTCTCATCCAAGAAGCTTCTTCAGTTCTTAATTGAATGGTAGGGAATGGTTTCCTCATTATTTGAGAAGTGAAACATTTTCAAGGAAAAAGCCAAGAAAGTCCAGTTGCCTTTGGGAAAAGCATCTTTGGGATATCAAATATGACATTTATGATAGACTGTGGGGAACAGTGGTTCTATGTTTTAAAAAAAAGAGAGAGAAAGCTTTTTAAGGGATATAATCTATAGTCTTGAGGGTACAACTTGATGTGCCAGGACCACATATGATTCTGGAAACCTTGCATACTACTTGAAGGACCGTTCACATAGAATAAATGGTAGATTCCTGTTTTATATTTGTTTGGAGAAACAAAATGTACATTTTGTTGTGTATATGAGATGGTAGATTGTACTGGATTGTAGAGATAGATATGTGTAAGTTGAAGAGTGTGTAGAGGGAAAGGCAAGAAAGAGAAAAGCTTGATAAACTAACTGTGAGGCTGGAATTTGTTGAAGAAACAGAGGAGTAAAGAAACTGATAGGCCAAGAGCTAGTGGAGTGGAATGGTTGGAAAGTGACAGTTGGAAGATAATGGACACTGCAAATGGAGCTGAACTGGGCGTCCTGGAGTACGGAAGAGTGCCGGAGGAGTAAAACCTCCATAAAAAAACCTTAGTTCAGCTGTCCCAGCTGGTAGCACCTCATAAGAGCCCCTTTCCAGGGTTACAGGAGATGGTCAAACGTTTTGAAGGCAGGAAAGGTCTTTATGCCCCAACGGCAGGTAAAATGGTAGAACCATCTTCTAGGAGAAGGGAAATTCTGATTTCAAACCTCCACTGCCTGGTGGCTATATCTATTATTGGAAAAGACTTCAGGAGTCAAAATCCGGAGCCAGAGTCCCAAAAGCAGTTCATGACTGTGTACAATCACGTTCTGGTGACTCCTGTGACGCAGCTGGAATTAATCGTATCGGCTCTGCCATTCCAATAGACTATTCCAGTGATGTGGAGAGGGGGAATCTGCTGCTTGGATAACAGTTTGTCCTCCATATTAAATTATACCCAGGCCTCGTGCTCTGGAGAGGACACTCCAGCTTTGCATACAGCATTGAAACAACACGGGAAGTGGCAGTCACCGATTTCATAGCAGGATACCATAGTCTCTTGAGACTGAAGGATGCCAATTCAATTCAATATGAGACGGTGATGGAATGTTTTAAATGAAGGATGTCATATTAACTTTCAAGACTTGATGTTAGGTATTACTAGAATAGTATTAACATAAACGGGATGGCTTCCTAGAGGTCCAGTCTACCAAGGTTATTCATCCTAAAGATTACACGTAGTCTTTGAGTTCAGAGGTAGCACATCTCCAAATGTCAGCTAGACAGGAGAACAAAGGCTAAGAAGGCCTTGGTTCAAAATATTGGGCTTCAGTGGGCCTTTATCTAATCCAGCAGGGTTATTTCGTTATTGTTATGTATTAGTTACATAACAATATCGATAGAAAACATGGATGTGTCAGGTTCCAAGAAATTCATCTCCCACAAATTGAACTCTGGAGCATTTCTTTTCCTCAAAGAACAAATGTATTTACATACACCATCTTGGCACAAACTGGTGAAAAGCCAGTACTAAAGTTCCCAGGCTTTTCACTTCACCATATATATGCTGGTTTCTTATTTCTCCAAAACAATATGTCACATTATCCAACCAGCTGGTTGCTTGATGACTACACTCCTCCTCCTACAGTCAGCCAGCCATTAGAATGTGGCTGAGTCATTGGCCAACTATGTTGTTTTGGCTGAAGACTCCATCTTCAACTCTTCCCCGCTTCTGTCTCCAACAAACTGAATTCATGTTATCAAATCCAGATATCAAACAATCCCACAACCTGATCAAATTCAGGCTTAACACAATGCTGGCCTTAAAGTAAACAGCATTCAGATCAACAGTTTAAGATATGCTGATGACATAGTTCTGCTTGCCAGTAAGCTTGAAGACCTTCAGCTCAGTGGAGGTATTCAAATTTCTGTGGGCATGGCTTGGTGAGCATTGCAGGGGAAGGATACTGTAAAATCTCCAGTCAGAGGTGGTATTTGCTGGTTGTCTAACCCAGGGGTCCCCAACCACCGGTCACTGGACCGGTACTGGTCCGTGGAACAATTTCTACTGGGCCGCCAGTTTGCTGGGTGCCGCCATCTTGTTTTGATGAAAAAGTGCTTCCAGTGAGCTTTTCCGGGTAGAAAGCGGTGTTTGGGTGCTGAAAGAATCCTCGCGCCTTAGTTTCATCGAGGGGGGGCAGCGGCTTCGAACAAAACTAAGGCGTGAGGATTCTTTCAGCACGCATGGCAAGGCGAGCCGAGCGACCATCCCGAAGCCATCACGAAGCCCATCGACACAGGTACAAAGGAGGAGTTGAAGGTGGCGGGGAGAAGTGGGGGACGGCTGGCTGGCCGGTCGCTCGGCTCGCCTTGTCAAGCGTGCTGATGCCGGTACCGGGCCGCGGATGATTTTGTGATGCCAGTACCGGGCCGCAGCACAAAAAAAATTGGGGACCACTGGTCTAACCTACTCAAAATTTCCGCTACCGGTTCTCCAGAACTGGTCAGAACCTGCTGAATACCACCTCTGCTTCAGCTCCTCATTAACAGAGTCATATAAATATCTGAAAAATACTGCTTAAAGCTTAAAACATCAAAAACCAAGATCATGGCCATCAGCAAACAATCCATTAATTTACCATTGATAAGTTTGGAAGGAATGCCACTAGAAAAAATCAAAAGGATCACGTACCTCGGTTCTAATTTACATGAAATCTGGGACATGACCTCTGAAGTAAAGACAAGGATAGAGGAAAGCTCCAACAGCATTCTTCAAAATGGAAAAGGTCTTCTGCAGTCACGACATAAGCCTAAGACTGAAAATCAGGTTTGTCAAGATGCTACCTCTTTTCTATCCTGCTCTACAGAGTGGAGAGTTGGTCTCTGACAGAAAGCCCCTTGAAGACACTAGAAGTATTTGAAATGTGGATTTACAGGCAGCTATTAATGTATAAGTTGGGTTGACAAAATAAGAAATGAGGAGGTGATCAGTCATCTGGGAAAGCCAAGGGAAATAATCAAGACCATAAAAAAGCGAAAGGTATAATATTTTGGATATGTGATGCGACACCCAGAAAAGAACAAGAATTACTTACATCTGGAATTACACATCTACAATGTGTTTAATTGGAGCCTCTCTTCAAAGACTAGTTTAGAAGCTGCTATTGATCCCACATGCAAGTTTTCATACAAAAATTGGCTGAAGTGGGACTCTATCCCCAAAGGGAGACAATTAAAAGAAGACCTCTTCTGATCCACTAAATCCCTGCTAAATTGTCTTTGCAAAAACCAATATAAGAAAGCACGGAAGCTGTTACTGGAGACCGTATGCATTTAGCATGCAGTCTCTTTCAGTGATTTCACTGACATAAACAGAAAGAGATCATCAGACCAGACTTGATATATATCAATTATTGCTGAAAGGATAGTAATCATAATTTTGAATCAAGTATGCTACACAATACATTAATTTAACATATTTTGTGCCAGATTGTGAGCAGAGCATTAAAGCAGGCAGTCAAATGAGTCGGCAGATAGGAGGCCCATTATGCCATAAACACCAGTGGGCAGGAAAATAAAAGTCCATCACTTCTCTTATCCCATCTTCAAGGACATAATGGTAATAATGATGTCTGATGAGCTCCACTAACTCCTAACCTAATGGATTTTAGTGCAGTAGGAAATGACTGGAGCCACACTCAGCAGTGGTTTTGATATTTTCCAGCTTTCTGGGTTACTTTCACTTAAACCTTGTAAAGCTCCGTTTTCTAAAGCCTTAGTGAAAGATAAGACAGTTCTTTTCTGCAGCCTCAGATTTTAAAGGACCTGACTTTTTTAAAAGAAGGAGGCGGAGGGAAAGGTAAAAAAGAAAACATATATTTGCATTCACTTTTCCTTCAGCAGATAGAGTGGAACTGACTGATCTGCCTTTCCATGTCATTTTTTCTAGGTGTGGTCATGTCATTTTGGGTTTGGGGGGATTGGCACAAGCCACAATTGACTGTATGTTCCAAAAGACTATATGTTTCCTTGCAAATAGTTATCCATGATTGAGGCTGTCATCTTATCTATTTTATTTAACATCAGTTGATTAGAACAGAAAACACTGTTTAAAATAGAGGTGCAAATATCAATAAAGATGCAAATATCAAGAGGTGCAAATATCACTGCTGAAAAAAAAACCCTGAAGAATAGCTTGAAGGTTAAGAGTTCTGTGGGAAGAACTATTTTTTCCCAGCAAATTTTAACCCTTTCTTATACTGCAAACAGATCCATTCCCCTCCTTCTCTTATTCCCATTCTGCATTTTTTTTTCTTGTTGCTTCTAAGAGGAAGAAGTGAAATACCTGTACATGTAAGATTTGGTTTGTAAGAGAGAGAATTGTTGACTATAAAAGGAAAAACAGGGTGGTATTTGCAGATGAAGGATCAATTCATTTTATAAGGAATTGATTAGGGAGCTGGAGGCTAAAACATAAAGAATGATTACAGAAATTGGGTATGTCTAGTTTAGTGAAAAGAAGGACATGATAGCAGTGTTCCAATACTCGAGGAGCTCCCACCAAGATGAGGGGTCAAACTAATTTCCAAAGCACCAAAAGGCAAGACAATAAATAATGGATGAAAACTGACCAAGAAGAGAAGCAACCTAGAACCAGAGGTGGGATTCTACCAGTTCGCACCTTTTCGCTAGAATTGGTTGTTAACATTCTAAGCAGTTTGGAGAACCAGTTGTTAGAAGAAATTACTGGCCTAATCCTGTAAGGAAGGCAGGAAGGAAATGTTCTGGTGTTGCTTACAGAAACTGCCTCTCCATTAACCCTTATTACATTCTTGGCAGGACTAGACTTCCTAGTCCTGCCAAGAATGTAATAAGGGTTAACTTCCTGTCTCAGGAACTTCTCCGAAGTTTTTTTCCCCTCCTTTACTGGTACTTTGCTTGTGTGGAGTGACCATTCAAAGTTACAATGGCACTGAAAAAAGTGACTTATGACCATTTCTCACACTTACGACTGTTGCAGCATCCCCACAGTCATGAGAGACCAGGCGAGGAGATGCGTGCCTTGATGTGAGTGATATTAAGTTGGCCACGCCCAGCTAATAACATAACCACCAAGCTACGCCCACCAACTTAGCCACCCCCACAGAACCCATTGTTAAAAAAATTGAATCCAACCCCTGCCTAGAACTAAAGGGAAATTTCCATTGGTTGACCAATCAACCCATAGAATAACCTGCCTTCAGAAGTTGGAGGCACTCCATCTCTGGATGCTTTCAAAAAGAGACTGGACAACCATTTGTCTGAAATGGTATGGGGTCCCTGCTCAAGCAGCGGGTTGGACTAGAAGACCTCCAAGGTCCCTTCCAAATCTGTTGTTCTGTCCTATTCTATGTTTTATGTCCTACAAAAAGATGACCATATTGTTCAGATAGGGAGAAGATCCACATTTAATCTGTGACAACAAGATAGACGTGAAATCTGGTGATGGCTTCAGGACTAGCCCATTATATTGGAGTTGCTTTTCATGAAAGTTCATTTCCCAATAAAATGGTTCAGTTTGGAAACTACTAGCAAATTTCATTATGTATTTCATGGGTAATTAATTTTAATTGATAGTTATTATGTTTCCTCCTATTTTCCCTACGTTGACATGGTAGAGAAGCTGGATATTTTACAAAGATTTTTTTTTTAATGACTAGTCTTTCTTTTGTAATGGGAGTTCATTGTGGCCTGCTTCTTTTTAAGTAAATAGGGATACATCTTCGTATAGCAGTACAAGCCCATGGTAATTTGGGGTAGGTTTCTTGTTGTTTTTTCTCTCATATATTTCTCAAACCATATTTTTCTCTTGTTAGGCTTCTGTTTTCTTTTTGGAGCAGGATTCATGTGGCCTTGGCAGGCGGTAAATTGTATTTCTTTTTATATGGCACTTCTTTACAAAAATAGTAATAATAAACAAAACAAAGCAGGTAAGAGGAATAAAATATGAAAGTGGAGCGGTATGTTGTTGACTTCCTATAGATCAAACGAGTTGGATATTTCTCATAAATTCTAATCTTTTATATCTCACGCCATAGGTAAATACAGCATAAAACACCTTTTTTTAAAAAAAAAAAGAAAATGAGTCTCATAAACCTTCTGTGAGGTATCTTCATCACATTTTGGAATCCATGCTGTGTCCATGTATCTAATGGTTCTGATCCAAACAATTTCATTTTTTTAGTTGTGGGACCGGTGAGGTTCATTTACATTTGAATGCAGAATTATCTAATTTAATCTTTTCAAATCAAGGCAAGAATGGAAACTGGGTCATTCGGAATTCAAAGTGTATTTAACAACAATGTAAAAAGAATACTATGGAAAAGTGTATCAAATAATGAATATATTCTTTAAAATGTAGCAAAGAAAATAATTTGAATACATTAGTCCAAATAGAAAAAAATATTTCAGAAAAGTGCTTCAAAATACATGTAGATGTTATTGCACACAATTGGAAAAGTTTATTGCATAGACAATCTGACTTTAATATTTCTGAAAATAAGAAAAAATAATTGTGTGATATTTGTGGAAATAGAAACTGAAAGGCAATAAAATTAAGAGATTTGCCTATCATTGGACAACACACAGGATATGTATTTAAGATGTGATCCATGGATCAATAAATACATGAAGAACATTGCAGAATCATGCAGGAAAATTCCACACAACTCCACTTTGTACTGTCAAAGTACAGTAATACAATATAATTTTTCATGGCATAGTCTACACAAAATATTCTGCAAATAATCTTAGAGAACCCCTGTAAGAAAGGAAGTTCCAGATCATATTGACAAGGCAATATGTATGTTTGAGAATCTTATCTGGAATTCCACAAACTTGATGACACCTGAGTAGATGTGATTGCTAATTTTAGACAGAAGAGATTGGTCTTGTTTGCATAATCAGGCCAATCATATATTCCACTCCCATCTCCAATCACGCACATTTGTATATATGGTCACTTTTCTGCTACTTTGTAACTTGCATGCTCTCTACTATTCCAATTTAGTTTGTCTTCTGAGAGTACCAACAAGATGTCTGGAATCTTTTGAGATAAAGAGGATCCTGAAATATTTATTTGTTAATTGATTAAATTAATTAAATGTGTAAAGTGACTCTGAATTTAGTTTCTCCTTCCTTCCTTCCTTCCTTCCTTCCTTCCTTCCTTCCTTCCTTCCTTCCTTCCTTCCTTCCTTCCTTCCCTCCTTCCTTCCTTCCTCATTCTCATTCTCATTCTCATTCTCATTCTGTCTAGATCAAACTTTAAACTACCAGAATGAAGTCACCTTCTTGGCTTTGCCATTGGCCAAAAATAAGTCATTATTGGTACATGTTTGTGGTAGTAGCCAACATACCAGCAGGTGGGCTGGCTTTTGTGTCTCTCCACATTCATATAGTTGTGTTGTTACCCACTAAGAGCCTCCACTTGAGCATATTGGTTTTACACTTAGGCACTCCAACTCTCAACCTGTTCAGGGACCTCCAGGAACTATAGGAAAAAGCAGATACTTTAGTCATATCCTCCATTTATTTATTTATTTATTTATTTATTTTGTTTGTCAAACATGTACAAGATAACAAGTATAGGTATGAACATAAACATGAACAAAGTAAATATAAATAAATGGGGATAGTAAGACAGGGACGGTAGGCACGCTGGTGGGCTTATGCATGCCCCCTTTAAAGAATGGGGTGAGGTCCACGGTAGACAGTTTGAGACTGAAGCTGTGAGTGGTTGAGGCTTGTTAGGGATACACCCTAGCAGAATCTGCACGGCAGTCAGGCAGGCAGGCAAAATATGTGAGATAAACGTTTTTGTAGCTTACACTCAGTAAAACAGATACACAGTGCTAGTTAAATAGTTTATTCCAGTAAGAGTTATAGCATAGTCAAACAGTCCATATATCATTCACTAGTTCAGTCCGTCCAGGGATTATTCAGTTGCAAATTCCAGTGTTGAAAAAGAGGTCAGTAAACTTACAAATATCAGTCCAGTAATATATCTCCTTGCAGTAGAGATATGAAGAAGTCAAAACCTCCTTTCTTCCTTCAACGTTCAGCAACTCAGCAGTAGGGAAACACGCAGTTAACAAACCATCAATCCATCAATCCATCAATTGTCAGGAATCGTCAGCAATTCAGCAGGTTCTCTTGCTCCCTCTTATGGAGGTTCAACACCACACCCAAAATTACATGCTTTGCAGTTTAAAGTGACACACACTTAAACTTACTATCATAGTTTATATATATTATTTTACCCAAACTACATTAGGTAACCTTGTTATTCCTAACAAGGCTATAACAACGGAGTCAGATAAGGCATTCCAGGCATTGACCACTCTGTTGCTGAAGTCATATTTTCTGCAATCGAGTTTGAAACAGTTTAATGCTATTCCTTGCTCAATGGTCTCCTTCCCCCATCTTTTAATTCAATTTTATTCTTGTGTACCTTCAAGAATGCTTGTTCTTGTGATAAAGCTTTGCCTAGATCTGAGTCAGCGGGCTTGGGGCATATGTCCATTTAGAGGATGTTGAAGATCATTCTCTTGCTTAGCTCTCTCGACATCTGCTCTCCTGGTCTTAGGTGAAGTAATGTCAGCAAGAGGGTATATTACCTCAATTGGGGAAGGTTTGAGGCATTCTGTCGTTAAGCTTACTGCTTCATTGACAGCCATGTCAACTTGTTTTATTTTCAATTATAAGAATTTTTTTAAAGGGCAGGTAGCATAAGGCACCTCTAGTGCCAAGGCAAATGAACATTCTTTGCTATCCCATTGTCTATTTGTTGCCTCTAGGGCTAAGAGTTAAGAAGAATTCAATTTTAGTAGCAGCATGGAGGAACAATTTTTAGCTTTCTTCTAATTTATCATCTTATAAATTGCAGGATATTGATTTAGCAAGGGAGGAGAAAAGCACTAATATCCACATGCATTTCAATGCACATTTCTTCTCAAGTGTTCCTTTTTTGTCCATACGTAGCTCAGAATATAATCTAATTTTCTCATAGAGAAACTCATAGAAGAACGGTTACAGGAACTGGACTTGGCTAGTCTAGTGAAGAGAACAACTAGGGTAGACATGGTCCTTCTCTTCACTAGACTAGTGTTGCAATATTTGAGTGTTCCAATATTTGAGAGGCTACCACAGAGAGGAAGGGGTCACACTATTTTCTAAAGCACCTGTAGGCCAGACAAAGAATAATGGATGGAAACTGAACAAGGAGAGATTCAGCCTGGAAATAAGGAGAAACTTTCTGACAATGAGAATAATCAACCAATGGAACAGCTTGCCCTCAAAAGTTGTGGGAGCTTCATCACTTGAGACTTTCAAGAAGAGATTGGACTACTATTTGTCAGAAATGGTGTAGGGTCTCCTGCTTGGTCGGGTTGGACTAGATGACCTACAAGGTCCCTTCCAATTCTGTTAATCTGTAATCTGTAAAGATGTTCTGGGATTTCCATTTTCCTAAGGATCTTCCACCACTTTGCAATGGACTATGCAATCAAAGGCTTTTTTATCTGAGTCACCAGTTGCCTTGTTTTGGGTGATTGTTGGCTTTCTCAATTATCCAGCATGCAACACCAATAATGTCTCTTGTTTTTCAAGTTTTTTAAAAAACATATTAAACATCTGGTATTGTCCTTTTTGTATAGCATTCTAACAAATTAGCATGTGAAATTAAGGTCACAGTGTGCTGCTTTGCAAACTCTGCTAAATCTCCTTTCTTTAGTAATGCTATATTGATCGATCTCTTTCTCTGTGTGTTGTTGTCCACATTTGTGGACCTAGTTCTGTTAAAACCTTAACTGATTCTTCTTCTGTTGCTTGCTATATTTCTGTGGATATTTTATTTCCATAGCTTTATGACTTGGTAGTTACTAGACAGCTGAGCTAACTTCATCTGCCTGCTATTACTTATAATGATGAAATATCTTCAAAGTCATAAGGTGTTAACATATGTCACTTGTACCAAATTTCATTATGTTCCTTCCACCTTTGTTTATTCTTCTTGGAATCATTTTCTCTCATGTTTCAGCATACTACTTTGGCAGAAAAATAAATCATTTCTTCATGTCTGTTTGCTATGTCTTACAGTCCAAATACACTTTCCCCTATATCCAACTTTGACATTCCAGACTCTAGCCATAAGCAGTAATTCTGCCAGCACAACTTCAGATTTTCTTTCTTTCTTTCTCTTTCTTTCTTTCTTTCTTTCTTTCTTTCTTTCTTTCTTTCTTTCTTTCTTTCTTTCTGTCTCTTTCTTTCTGTCACTTTCTTCTTTTCTTTTCTCTCTTTCTCTTTCTTTCTCTCCTTTCTTTCTTTCCTTTTCTTTCTTTCTCTCTCTCTCTTTCTCTCTCACTCTTTTTCTGTCTCTTTCTCTTCTTTTCTTTCTTTCTCTCCCTCTTTCTCTCTTTCTGTCTTTCTTTCTTTCTTTTCTTTCTTTCTGTCTTTCTTCATAACAACATCAGCAACTCTATGTCTTTAATCTAATTATGCCTACTGCAAATGACATTAGTACTCCAAACAATCCTCAACTCTTCCTCAATGGGATGCTTATTGCCTATTTGCCTAAATGAATGGTTTAGTATTATCGTTTCTTACATACAATATTATGAGATGATGCCTGTGCCATTGTCATTAAAGTGACCATCCATTTCCAGTATCTTCCTATAACGCTCTTGCCCAGTATAAGTTGCTACTTGCTTTAATTGGGCAACTGGCATGACCTTCATAGGTAATGTTACTAAAGTATATACTCCTGACATTCATTACTGATGTTCTTTCCCTCCCAGGGACATGCCACCATAACTACCACCACTGCCACCTAGATAAGGCAATTCTGCCGTAATTACCAATATATTAAAGGGCTCTGTATCCAGTTCTTGCAGTTGTTTATGATGGCAGCATAATTTATAGAAGTAATGCATGAATGCACAATAATATGAACCAACCATAGATCCTCCATGTTCAAAGATCTGGTACATTAAACTTCACAGAGCCAAATGACACTATTTTATAGCTGTGGCATAAATGGCTGTTCATGCTAATCACATTCAAATGATAAATTTGATTTGTTTATCAGTTTAAACAGCCGTCAGAACATGCAGTCAAATCAGATCAACATTTTCATTCAAAGCATGGATGAGATTCATTAAGTTTTCTCAATTGATCTGAATTGTCAAATCTGTTTTGATCTGAAATCACCCTCAGGTTGAGCAGCAGAGCTGAATTTTCATAAAGAGGTTGCATTTTTGTCAGATTTGGGGGGCAGAGGTTTGATACCCCAACACCATATAATCAATTATTCTGAAATTAAAGCCCATTCACACCTTCCTTTTTGATATGGACAAATTATCTCATGAATCACCTTGTATCAGACATCAATCATTCACTGAAGAGACAATTCTCAATACTTGTTATAATGAAATAGAACTAATCCTGAAATAATTTTTTTTTTTAGTTGCTTCAATGCTCAGATAAATCTCTGCAATTCATGTTAACAATTCACTTAATAAAGACAACCCACCAACATATTTCTAATATTTCAGAGCCCCCCATTGGACAGATGCACCCTCCGCATGGAAGTGTAACCCCTCAGAAGAATAGCAATCTTCTCGTCGTTATTGTTGTGACTGTCGGGGTCATCACTATTGTTGTGGTCGTGATTGTGGCTGTGATTTGTACAAGGCGGTCATCAGCACAGCAACGAAAGTAAGTCATTTGAACATCTTTGTCAATTCACCCAAGGGCTTGAGATACTTAATATCATTTCATTGTAGGGAGGTTTCCCATTTATTTCATTTCCTGAAATTTGTGTCAAAGTGTTGATGGCACTACAGACAAGTAAAAACTGCCTAGCACATTTCTGTGACTTGAAGAGCAATCCAGATAGTCACTTGAATATACCACGGTGATTAAGAAGTACAGTAATATACTGAATAAATGATTATTTCCCTCTTACTTAACTATACAATGATGATTAAGATAACTGGGGCCTTTTCCCATTAATGTAAATCTTGATAGTACTACAGACACATAAAAATAGAGTAGCACATTTCTGTGATTTGGATGGCAATCCAGATGGTCACTTAACTATGATGATGATTAAGAAGTACAGTAATATATTGAATAAATGATCATTTTCTCTTTCTCAAGATGGGACTTCAGATTCACCTTTCCTGGAGCTGGAATTAATAGGGATTTCATATCCAGAATAAAGTTGGCAATCTACATCCTCTGAGGTCCTTTATTTTTAAATCACCGGAGCATTATCTAAATATTGTGTTGATTTTAGCAGCATGGTCCTATTATATTTTCAGATGAAAAACTCAAAAGAACTGCAATGTTAAAACTCAAATAGTTAAAACTCAAAGAAAAGATTGAATTCTCATCTCCACAAAGAAAAAAATGCAAGGAAATTAAAACTCTTGGTTCGTAGGGAAGATACAGTCTGGCCTATTTTGCCAAATATCCAAACTACAAGTCTCTGATGTATAAGATGAACAAATGGAGAATGACTGTTGGAAGATGAATGGCCACTTATCTTATCTGAAATTTAAGATCTTTAATGAAGCAATTGAGATCCTACACTGAAGCCTTCACAGAATGAGAAGCAGAAATCTAGATATCCTGAGTGCTCTTGGGCAGTTTATCCTAGCCTGGATAATTTTCAGATACCTGTACTTCAACCCCCAGAATATCCTAGCCTTGATGACCATTGCTGAGAATTCAGGAATGTTAAGTCCACACATCTGGAAGTTGCCCAGATAGGGAAACATTACTTTAAAATAACTCTATCCACTGTGATTTCTCACTGATAAAAGGCAATCAAACCAATACAAGGGAATATTTGTACCTCTGGATTGAATTGTGGGGTCCTTGGTGATCTCTGAGCTTGGTTGTTTTCTTGCAGATATTTCATTACCCAATGAGGTAATATCTTTAGGGCTGGGCTAGCACTGAAGATGTTACTAGCTGGGTAATGAAACATCTGCAAAACAACAACAACAACCAAGCTCAGGGAAAACCAAAGACTGCACAATCAAACTAGTGTCAGGTCTTCCATTGAGGCTATGAAGGTTTGCTTATGATAGTCCACATCCTTGTGTCTTGTGTGTCTTCTAGACTAGACTTCCCTTAAAAGCTCCCATTCCAGAAGGTTTGTGCTTTCAGTTCCTTACAATATTTTGTTCCAAATTTTTCAAAAGGCAACAATTCTGAAGAACTAAAGAAGCTTCTTGGATGAGAAGGAAAAATAAATCTTCAAGGAAAAATAAAGTACAGTTGCGTTTTGAAAAAGCACCTTTGGGACAACTATGACCTGAGTAACTGAGAATCTCCATAGACTCTCACCTTTTCTTCTTTTCATCTGATTAACAGACAGCGTAGTGAATTCAAAAATGTGGTTTTTACTTGAATCTAAAAGTATTTCCAAAGTAAAATAGACATGAGAATTTGATTGGGCACTCTTCTTTTGCCTTAGAAAACCATTAGTTTTCACCCATTAAAGTAGAAGCAAGCTTGAAAAAAGTCAATCTTACAAGTGAAGGCAGAAAATTAAGCTCCTGTTAAAATGCGTTCTAGCACTACTTTTTCTTAATGGTGATAAGCAACCATTAGTTTGGGGCAGACTTTGAAGATGAGTGGTGAAAATGACGAAGGATCACCCAGGTGCTCTGAAAAATATATGGTATTAGCCATTTCAGGCTCTCAGTCATTTTTCTGTTGGATAAATTTCTGCTTTCAGTTTTGTGCACAGCGTCCCTGAGCTCCAACATTGTATTTTCAAATATTGGCTCTAACACTGAATTTAGATGTACATTAGGTCCTGCATGACCACAGGGAAGCTGTTCAACTGTACTCTACTAATAACAATAACTCATAAAACCCAAATTATATATTCTTACTACTACATCCATTATATCTGAGGCTCCCTTTATCAAAACATGTAAAAGGAAAAAGGTAAAGATGTCCCTTTTTCAGTTGTGTCTAACACTTTGGTCTGTGTTGTCTGTGTGTCTCTGTGTGTGCTCATCTCTGTTTGTTAGTCAAAGAAGCTACCATTGTCCAAAGACACCTCTGTGGATATGTGGTCAGCATGACCATATTCTGACGTGCACAAAATGTTACCTTGCTACCAAAGTGGTATCTATTTACCTACTCGCATTTGCATGCTTTTAAACTGCTAGGTTGGCAGGAGCTGGGGCAAATAATGGAGACTCGCCCCATCATGCAGTGCTCAGGTCTAGAATATGAGCTGTCAGCTTTCTAGCCAACAAGCTTAACATCTTTAACCACTGAGCCATCCCCCATTATGTAAAAGGAAAGGAAAATGGAAAAGCAGCATTTCAAGGCAGAAATATCTTTAACTAAATACTATCATGGCAAGCATATGAATCTATATTTCTTTTGTGTTAGTTTGCCATTGTTTGAGTAGAACTTTGAGCTGTGGGACCTTTTAAACTATACAATAAGCTAAAACTGGCATTTATACCTAGCCACTAAATAAAAAACCTGATGCTAATCCTTTCTCAGCCATCCTTTCTTCCTATGATTTAAGCATTTCAAACTACAGAGATGTAAGACTGCCTCTAACACTCCGAGATGTTGTAAATAAAAAGGAAAGGGATTAACTTTTATTTTTTATTATATCGGTGAATGCAAAAGAAAGTCCCCTTTCAGAAACTAACTGTTTAACACTTGCAAAAAGTAACTCTGATCTCTTTTAGGTATAGTCGTAGATTGCCCTGTTTGCGCTGACAATGCACTGGTTTTCCTTGTTGCAACTTTTATCTCTCTGTGTTTGTATTTGCATTAAACCAATTGTGTTTCCTTTACTGGAGATGCATACCACAAATAGATCTGATAATGCCTTTTCTTTGGTATTGTTATAGATATAGTAGAGATACATAAACCATCAAGCATTTCCCTTTTGAGATGAATAACTTTATGCAAAGAATAATAAAGGGAGTAAGGAACAGAAAATTAAAGAAATTAAAAGCAAGAGATGAGAAAAAGAGAAGTGAATATAACTAAATCTAGTTATGTTAGCATGATCCATAGTGCAACTTTCATATCTTCTATCCTTGCACACAATTGATTTCCATTGCATTCATATATCATAACTTACAGGATATTTTGTTCCGTAAACTTCTTACATCTTTCTTTTCGAGAATCTCATCAACTCCACCCAACCATGCCTTTCCAGTCTTCCTCTTCTCAACTCACTTATTCATTGTTATCACATTGGTTTTGTAATTATGGAGTCCTCGATGCTGTATGAACTTGCTTGTTTACTTGCAAATATTTCATTTCCCAATTAAACATCATCAGTGCAAGCAATGTGAGGTTTGTTCTCTGTTTATATATAGCTTGGCTTGCCAGTTATGGTAGGGGTATAGTTTTCTCCTTGGTAGTTCTTTGATTAGGATATTGTTTTCTGATTGATTTTTTTTGGGGTGTGTGTGTGGTTTTAATAGCTACTTATCTGGCATTGCTTGATGGAGAGGATGTGTTTCGGTCATTGTCTTTTTTGAATGGTGTGTAAATATGATTTATTTCTATGAGTCTATTGATGGATTATTTGTCTGAATGCTAGTCTTCAAGGAATCCCCTGATTGTTTTGGATTTAGTTTGGTCTAAGATACTCCCATTTCCCCAGTTGAAACTATGGTTGAATCTGTCCGTGTACTTTGAAATTAAGGGATTTTCATCATGTCTTCTCACTGCTAATTGGTGTACACAGATGTCCCTATTATGCTTTTGTCTCTCTATCATATTTAGTCACTGTTACACAGTCCTTACAAAGTATGTTGTAGATTATTCCCGTTTATTTCTTCCAGGGCTGCTGAGTCTTTTTGGTTTACTTAAAATGTTTTGGAGAGCTTTAATTAGTTTGTGTGATGTGGTAATGCCTTGTGGTTTCAATATGTTGTTTTTGATATATTTTTAATGCATGGTAGTGTTATTCTTTTCATAGTTGTGCTGTAGTAGTACATAAGCTGTGCTGTAGTAGGTTAACCAGTCAGGCAGCCAAAAAAGCTAATGCAATCCTAAAATTTCATTAGATTTTTAACAGAGGGATACAATCAAAATCAAGTGAGGTACTAATACTACCCTATAAAGCCTTCGTGAAATCACTCCTGGAGTACTGCATCCAGTTTTGGTCTCCACACTATAAAAAAGATGTTGAGACTCTAGAAAAAGTGCAGAGAAGAGCAACCAGGATGATTAGGGGACTGGAGACTAAAACATATGAAGAACAGTTACAGGAACTGGGCATGGCTGTCTGGTGAACAGAAGGACCAGGGGAGACATGATAACAGGGTTCCAATATTTGAGGGGCTGCCACAGAGAGGAAGGGGTCAAGCTATTCTCCAAGGCACCCAAAGGCCAGACAAGTAATAATGAATGGAAATTGATTAAGGAGAGGTTCAACCCGGAAATAAGAAAAGAAATTTCTGACAGTGAGAACAATCAACCCATGGAACAGAAATTGCTTTCGGAAGTTGTGGGAACTTCATTATTGGAGGCTTTCAAGAATAGATTGGACTGCCATTTGTCAGAAATGGTGTAGGGCCTCCTGCTTGGGTGGGGGTTGGACTAGAGGACCTACAAGGTCCCTTCCAACTCTGTTAAACAGTTGAACTTTTTAATAAATTTGTGTGAGTATCCATTTTGTTACCTAGTCTGTTTCCTTTTTCTGGGGTTCTTAGTTGCTGCAATGGATTTGTACTGATCTAAATAATGTTCTTACACAGCTTCTCTTGCGGGAGGTTGGGCTGTTATTTTAGTAATGGAGCAGATTTTAGTAATGGAGTTATTTTAGTAATGGTTTGTCTGGATTCTATTTCAATAGATTCGTGTTTCTAGTTTGCTGCCATTTCCTCAGCTGCTGATGTCCTGGAATGATAATGTGTGTTTGCTTCCTTCTTCTCTTGTGAATTTTACTCCTTTGAAGATGTTGTGGATAATTGCATGTGTCTTCTTTAGTTGTTCCTTTTTTTATTATGTTGATGAAGATGTTGTCTAAATAACAGATCTATACTTCTGATTGTATGTGTGGGAATGCTATAGTTGCTGCATTATAATCTCTGCCAGGAGTCCTGAGAGTCAGTGGTAGGTTGCTGCTGGTTCAGACTGGTTCTAGTAAACTGGTAGTTCTGACAATCAGCTGGCCCCACCCACTCGCTCCCGCCCACCCACATCCAGCCTATCCTGTCCTATATTCCCATCTTTTTCAGCTTAGCTGATTCGCACGGCACAATGGATTTCATGTTCCTCGGCTGTTCTACTTACTTGGTGTTTTTTTTTTTAAAGCTGCACATGCGCATGATGCGCGCGCTCACAGAACCAGTTGTTAAACCAGTTGCAGCCCACTACTGCTGAGAGTGGAGATCTCACGGCTGTCCTCTGATTTGTTGGCATATTTCTCCATCAAACTGAAATTAGGTAGTGAGGCAAAGTTGATGAGCTCCACGATTCTGGGTATTTCATTCTTTAGAGAATTTGGCCAGGCTGGGAGTGTCGTGTAGTACTGGAGTCATGGACTGTTTCTCTAGTTTTGGATCTATGGATGTGAAGAATACTGCTACACCAAATGAAACCATCATTTAATCTTCTTATATTTTGGGGTATTTTATTTTCTGGAAGTCATGTAGTGAACAATTGATAGAATATTCACTCCCCTCTGAGATGTCCGATATTTTTTTTTCTACGTTATTTGGCTACATTGTATGTTTGCATCCCTGGTAATGATGTACTTAAATGTCCTGCATATTGGGCTTATGTATTTTAGGACATCTATAGAAACATAGGAAAATATGTCCATTATTTTTTTTTATCTGCCAATGGTTTCTTGGTTTTTGTTCTTTTGAAGAAAGTCCACTTGCCTCCTGAAAAACCACCTTTGAGACAACCATGATCTGGATGACTGAGAATCTCTACAGACTTTTAGCTGTGCAATTTGGGATGAACACCCTTTGAGCACTTGGAGGTTTATCTGTGTCCTCAGGGTCACCTGAGTTAGTGCTGCTGGTTTCTGTAGTTTTCTGTAGGGATGAGAAACCCTTCAAATGGTGTGGGAGGAGGAATGGATTTCCAGAGAAAAATTGCAGACTACAGGAACCAGGAACATTACTCATGTGACTCTGAGGACACAGATAAACCTCCAAGTGCTTTAATGACCCTCTAAAACTGTGATGGTGAATCTGTGGCACGCATGCCACAAGTGGCACGCAGAGCCATTTGTGCTGGCACACGAGCCACAGGCAAACTTACCTCAATGTACATGCGCACACTTCACAGCTGATTTTTTTTTGGGGGGTGGGGTGTAGTTTGAGGCCTTTTTCGGCCTCCCAGAAGCTTGGAAAAAGCCTCTGCAAGGCTTCTCAGGATGAATTATAGGCCCATTTCATCACTTCCTGTAATACCGGAAGTGACAAAACGAACCTATAATTCAGCCTGAAAGGCCTTTCAGAGGCTTTTTCCAAGCCTCTGGGAGGCTGAAAAAGGCCTCAAACAAGTCAAAAAATCAGCTGTGAAGCGAAGTGCAGGTAAGGGGGTGGGGTGGGGGAATTGTGCATGCATGTGCAGGGGATGTGAAGTACACATTGCATTCTGGATGCTGGCACGTGAGTGCGGATGCACCGGCGTGCTTGCAATTTTTGGCACAGGAGCCCAAAAAGATTAGTCACCACTGTTCTAAAAGGATGCAAATTACCAGCTGTCTGCAAAGCATATAAATCCTTCCATTCCCCACTAGACTGTCAGAGCTGAAGAAGCTTCTTGGATAAGAAGCGAAATGTCTTCAGAAGGAAAAAAAAAAAAAAAACCAAGGAAGTCCAGTTGCCTCCCGAAAAAGCAGCTTTTGGACAATCTGTGGCAAGCCCTGTAGTTCAAATGGTGCTTCTCCAGTTGCAAAGAAGTCTAATTGGTTAGCATTTTCTATGTTTTAGTTGAGACCTTTGTGGAGAATAATGTGTTCTGATGTGGATAGTGGGCACTTGGACCTGTTTTCTACCCATTTGGCTTCAGGGATCCCTTTGTTTCAGGGATTTACCTTGAACAGTTTAGTACAGAGTTTTGTTTTCTTTTTTTCCAGCTTGTCGCAGAGATGTAGTCTTCATAGGGGCTGTCGGCGTTTTTGTGTGTTAGGGAGTCGTGTTTTTTTTTTTCTTCCAGTTGCTCCTTGAGGTTATGTGATGATGTGCCAGTATGTGTTTAGTCTGAGGTGAGCATCCCCAATCATTAACCATCTCATTTTTCACCCACTTGGATGAGATATTTTCCATCCAGCTGTGCAGCTTATTGGAGGTTGTATCTGACACTGGTGGGCAGGACATGCTGTCATAGGCATTCATGCAGAAAGAATAGTTGCTCCTTAGTGTTCTGTGGAGGTTTGCCTACATGCAAATTTATTCCATTTGCTGCTTTCTGAAGCATTTGACACCTATATGTGGTTCCAATAGAAAAGAATAGCTGTACATCAGTGTTGAACTGTGGACTCCTTTAGTCTTTCCAAGCTTGATTGGTTGCTTGACAAATTTATGATGGTTTGTTGGCTTTGTTGTACACCATTTGTTTTATGAGATAAGCAGCTATATACATTTGAAATATCTGGCAGTCCACACCTAGATAAGCAGGGTTTAATACCAGGCAAACAATCAAACAGAAAACTTTACCCTAATCAAGGAACTACCAAGGAGGAAACCACACCCCCTCCAAAACTGGCAGAGCCAACTACTATATGTAAACCATTATCCACACTTGTATTCGCTGATGATCTACTTACCAATAAAACATCTGCAAGCAAAGAATCAAATTAAAAGAGCATCAAGGACTCCTCAATTCAAACCTGAAATTCAGATATTAAGCAGATACTTCAGTGTATTTCCTTCTTACTGCTCACTTAGTTTTGAGCACCCATTCCTTCTTGACCCTTCTCTTGTTTTACCACACAAACTCCTTAAGTATCTCATTCCTGCGGCACTTAACTTTTATGCTTCATCTCACATCCATATTTTCACTCCTATACAACAATGTGAGTAGAAGTATTCCTTGTATATTTTACAGGTAAAGGTAAAGGTTCCCCTCACACATATGTGCTAGTCGCTTCCTGTTCTAGGGGGCGGTGCTCATCTCTATTACAAAGCCGAACAGCCAGCGCTGTCCGAAGACGTCTCTGTGGTCATGTGGCCGGCATGACTAAATGCCAAAGGCAGACAGAATGCTGTTACCTTCCCACCAAAGTGGTCCCTATTTTTCTACTTGCATTTTTACGTGCTTTCGAACTGCTAGGTTGGCAGAAGCTGGGACAAGTAATGGGAGCTCATTCTGTTAGGCGGTGCTAGGGATTCGAACTGCTGAACTGCCAACCTTTCTGATCGACAAGCTCAGCGCCTTAGCCACTGAGCCACCAGGTCCCTACATATTTTATATTTTATAAGAAATAGCAGTAGCACTTAGACTTATATACTGCCTCACAGCCCTTTCTAAATGGTTTACAGAGTCAAGATATTGCCCCCAAGAATCTGGGTCCTTATATAAGCAACATTCCTTATACATTCCAAAATATATTAAGATGATAGATAGATAGGTAGATAGATAGATAGATAGATAGATAGATAGATAGATAGATAGAAAGGTACTGTGTTTCCCCAACAATATGGCCTCCACCAATAAGAAGGCCCAGCATGATTTCTAGGCATGAGGTGAAATTAAGCCCCGCCCCCAAAATTTAGGCCTATTTAAACCATGCGTTTCCCCACCATTTCTCATATCGTTCATTAGAACTACATGAGGTGAAGAGAAATGGGGGGGGGAGGAAAGGGGGGGAGAAAACTTGCCTTTTGAAGCGCCATGCAGGTAGCCTAGCCTAGAATACCCTGATCTACTACTGATAGAACATCGGCTGATAGAAGCTCCCCGAAGGCAGAGTCACCAGCTGCTTCTATCAGCCGGTAGAAGCGGCCTCGGGGCCAGCACTTGTGTGCACTCCCCTTGCCACGAGGCCATTTCTGTCAGCTGATGGAAGCTCCCCAAAGGCAGAGTTACCAGCCACTTCTATCGGCCGGTAGAAGCGGGTGGTGACTCTGCCTTTGGGGAGCTTCCATCGGCCGATAGAAATGGCCTCATGGTGAGGGGAGCGCTCATAAGTTGTCTTTGAATTTACCAGCGGGGCAGGAGAGAAAGCACATATGCATCTGTGTCTGGATAAAAATTGTGAGATTGCGACGGAGGGAATCGGAGAAAAGGCCTTAGCCCAAATGTGTTCTTGTTTTGCTTTCCTGCCCATTCTCTGATCAATCTCTCCAGGGCAGCTCTTGGCCTAAAATCGCCCAGGTCTCCCTCAGCTAAAAGAGAGGGGAGGTCTCCAAAGACCGTCCCTAACCTCCGTCATTTGAGAGGACCAAATTCATTGCTTCTCAAAGTTAGACCCGCAAGTTTTTCAAAAGTTCTTCTGAATGCCTCAGACATCCGACGAAATCCAGAAATGTCTCGTGATTGAACTCAATCAAAAAAAAAAGAACCTGCACCTCGTCGCCAAGTCCCTGGTTTTAAAGCTCCTCTCTCATCCCGAATTATGCCAAAATAAGGGATTCTGAGGCTGGAGTTGGTTAATTGGTTAATGACGGGCGCTCTTTCAGGTGCTCAGAGAGAGGGGGGGGACAATAGGAGGTGTTGCTGAAGTTCTCAGACTCCCCCCAACTGTTAGCAGCGCTACCCATGAGCTATGGCCAGATTGCCTCGGATCATGTGCAGAGTGCCTTCGCCGTTCAACTGCCCCCCCATGACTCAAGGTTCATACTGAAATTAGGCCTTTCTAACCATCCCCTGCAAATATTTGGCCCTCACCAGAGCAATAGAAAGGACGGTTTAGCTTCTCCCCGGCCCTTCTTCGCTCCAGCTCCCTCCCGCCCTCCTGTGCCGTGGCGGTGACCCTTTCACACTCACCCTGTTCCCCACTGCATTCCCATGAAGACCGTTCCCGCATCTCTGTTTGGAAGCCCGCCCAATCTCCCTTCTAACAGTAGTGATCTCTGCTGCCTCCTCCCCAGCGGCCCCCCTGCTCCCCAAACCAGCAGCGGCGGCAGGTAAAGGGAGGTTGGCTGCCCTGGGACTTTGGCAGGGTGTCCAGAAAAGGTCTGGCCTGGGGAGGGAAGGGCGGTGGTGGGAACCCCGCAGATGCTGAAACTTTCCCTCACCAGAAGGGCTTGGCTGACCTGGTGCAGGGACGAGGGCTAGTAGGGGTGGTGTTTGTGTGTGTGGGTGGGAGAGAGAGAGAGAGAGAGAGAGAGAGAAACTCAGCTTGCTTCCCTTCTGCTAAGAAAAGTTTACAGCCACTCTCCCACACGCACTCCCCTCGCCACAAAGCCATTTCTATCGGCCAGTGGAAGCGGCTGGTGACTCTGCCTTTTGGGAGCTTCCATCGGCCGATAGAAATGGCCTCGAGGAGAGTGTGTGTGGGGCGCTCATCTCAGGAGCACCCTGCGGGCAGCCAGGCTTCACCCCAAAGCGGCTGGTGACTCTGCCTTTGGGGAACTTCCATCGGCTGATAGAAACAGCTTCATGACTAGGTGAGTGCGCGTTGGTGCTCGCCTCGGGGCCACTTCTACTGGCCGATAGAAGCAGCTGGTGACTCTACCTTTGGGGAGCTTCCAGTGGTGGCCTCATGGAGAGGTGAGTATGCATGGGGCACTCTAGGTGGAGGTGCCTATGGGGGAAGAAATTAAGTCACCCCCGAAAATATATCCTAGCTGTTTTTTCGGGGCTCAAAAAAAAAAAAAAAAGACCTGGGCTTATTTTATGAGAAACATGGTAGATAGATAGATAGATAGATAGATAGATAGATAGATAGATAGATAGATAGATAGATAGATAGATAGATAGATAGATAGATAGATAGATAGATAGACAGAAGATTGATAGACAAACAGACATATTCCTTATATATTTTGGCTGCAGCTGCCAAAGCCAATGCAGTCCCAGGCTGCTTTAAAAGAAGAATAGACTCAAGATCATATGAAGTGTTAATACCACTTTATAATGCCTTGGGAAGTCCACAATGGAATATGCATTTTGAGTGAGAAGCAAAATGTCTTCAAGGAAAAACAAAGTCCAGTTGCCTTTTGAGAAAAGCACCTTTGGGATTTTTATAAATAATAATTCATTCCAAACAGATCATATTGTTATCCAAGATTTAGAAAGAGAACAATTTATTATGCTGCACATTTATTTCTGTGCATTGCCTCAAGCCCCACTGACAATAAACAGGAACAGAATTTTGAGACAAGGCCATAGGAAGAAATGTCACTGATAAAAATAAATGAAAATGAATGACTCATTGTAGAATATGTTCTCCCTGTATAAATACCACTATCCTGTAAGACTTAAAGTAATAACTACTACTCAGATCATACTATCTCCCCATCTCTAATTTTTTGGGGCCTCTAAACCAGGGATATCGAGCTGGATTTCTTTGAAGGCCGGATCAGCATGGTAGTTCTCCTCTGCGGGCCGGGGGGGACAGGGAGAAGGAGGGAGAGGAGATGGATGCCACCTGCAGCACTTTGCCAGCCAAAATGGGGTGCATGGGGGGCCCCCATGCCTCATTTTCAGCCCCCAGGGCCGCCTGCAGCACTCAGGTGGCCAAAAACGGGCCGCATGGAGGTCCTGCAAGGCTCATTTTTGGCCTCCCTGGCCTATGAGCTCTACATCTTATGGGCTCTACATCTTATCAGCATCTTGGAGCCCAACATTACAGCTTGGCAGCCGATCCGAACTTGCAGCGACGGCTGCCGATGACATTTCACAGCCTTGGAGCTGTGAATCCCCGATCTTCACTTCGAGCCTGATATTGCAGCTTGGCAGCCAATCTGGACCAGCAGAGAGGTGGTAGATCCAGTTCTTTGCAGAGATCGACAGCCTCCCCCCTCCCATGGCCTGTTTTTGGCCAGCAGAGTACTGCAGGAGGCCGGGGAGGCCAAAAATGAGCCACAGGCCAGTTCTTCGATATTTCCAGGCCAGCCCCACAGGCCAGATTTAAGCGCCCCGTGGGCCGGATTTGGCCCACAGGCCTTGAGTTTGAAACCCTTGCTCTAAACTCTTCTGTCTCTTTCCATTTCCAGTGAAATTCCCTCTTAATGGCCTTAAGGGGAAACATAGGTTAGAGAGCATAGGAGAAGGAACTATATTTAAATCTCTCCTTGATGGTTTTTGGAATATAAAACTATTCCACCCAAAGAAGTACCTTGCATCAGTTCAGATCCTACACTCCATCATTAGCCCCCAATTTTGGAAGCATATCTGACAGGTCCTTCACATGTGCAATAAAATCACAAATCTAAAAGTAACACAAGGGAGTATATAGTCCAATGGGGATGGTCTTAACATCTCACTGTTAATTGTTATCACACTGTGTTAACACCACACTGTTAAATTTTTTCTCTTATAATGATCGGGTGTGCATAGAAGTAGCTCCCCAAGAGTAGCTGTTGCTTTAAACATTGATTCCTATTGGCTGAAGTAAATTGGGCATGCTAATTTAATTATGTAATGTTAATCTAAGTAGTCAATTCAAGCAAGTCTGGTTCATTTCTTTTTCCTTCGTTGTGTGCAAAAGAGAGACAGAATTAAAGAGGAATGAACTAAAATAGAGGTGGATAGATTCTTTTTGATTTGTAGAAGCACCTTGGTGATCAATATGGGTGATCCTTAATAACCATAACCAAACAGATTATGTGGATCCAACAAAGCCACTTCTAGGTAGGCAGCTGCCCTGAAAAATATGGAGGTGCTTGAATAGAATCAGGGAAGGCCACGGAAGAACTAGGGCAAAAACTTTTGAAGTGCAGAACAGCCAAGAGTCCCGACGTGACTGTGGTGCACTGGAACAAGTGATAATACATATAGTTTGAGAATGTCTTGTCAGGAATACTGCACCTGGAATACTGCAACCGACTTATGGTCACCATATTACAAAAAAGATGTTGAGACTTTGGAAAAAGTTCAGAGAGGAGCAACTAAGCTAAACAAAGGCCCGGAGACTAAAACACATGAAGAATGGTTGGAGGAATTGGGTTTGGCTAGCCTAAAGAAAAGAAGAACTAGAGGTGATGTGATAGCAATATCCCAGGATTTGAGGGGCTGCCACAAAGAAGAAGGGGTCAAAGTATTCTCCAAAGCACCAGAGGATCAATGGTTGTCAACTAATGAAAGAGAAAACCAACCTGAAATTAAGGAGAAACTTCCTAACAGTAAGGATATTTAACTGATTGCCTTCCAAAATTGTGGGTGTTCCATCACTGAAGGTTTTTAAGAAGAGACTGGAAAGTCACTTATCTGAAATGATACAGGTTTTCCTACTTGGGCAGGGAGTTGGACTAGAAGACCTCCAAGGTCCCGTCCAGTTTCTACTGTATTGTATTGTATTGTATTCTAATTTCAAAGTACCTGGGATGATCTCATTGCAGCCACATCAGAAGCAGTTACATGAGTAGCTTCCATAGATATCAAACTATAGAATCTATCTTATTGCAATTCTATGATGCCATATTATGGCGATTTTATCACAGTTTTATTCTCACTCAAGATCGCATCTATTGTATTTTCCACACACTTTACATACATGCGTTTGCTGATTCTTTATTTAAACTCCTATTTGTGTTTGTATGTGCTGTATAATCAGGTGTTTTAGTTTGGTATATCAGAGATCGCATGGTTTCTATAGATGCTAAATAAAAATAAAGTACCCTGCAGTTTTCCTTGCCTTAAGGAAAGAAGATGGTTTATTTTTCTATTATTTGTGTTAAACAATCTATTGTAGAAATAATGTTCCCCTAATCAAAATAAAAAAAAAAAGGGAGGCGGATACGGGGTATGGCAAGCTGTTTATCCATTTCCAACAGCTAAGGTGATTTTTCATTCATTCTGAAAACTTCTTTCCTAAATTCTTTATTTGCTATGAGCATATGGATGTGTGTATATGTGTGTGATAAACAATGTGCTTTTTTAAAATTAAGGAGTAACAAATACACATTGATTAGAGAGATTCTGGAGATCATCTAATCCAGGGGTGTCAAACTGGATTTCTTTGAGAGCCAGATCAGCATTGTAGTTCTCCGTGAAGCATCTGGGAGGAGAGGGGAGATGGGACCGACGCTTCCTGCAGTACCCTGGGTGCAGCCAAAACGGGGTGTTGGGGCCCCACACGGGCCATTTTTGGCCTGAAAAGCCTACTGCAGCACTTTGCCAGTCAAAATGGGACATGGGGAGGTACATGAGCCCCCCCTTGCCCCGTTTTGGCCACTCATACAAAAAGGTCCCTCGCAAGGTCCTTCCCATGTAAAAAAATATCTATAGATCCCTCACCATCCCAGACATAAACTGTTTCAACTCCTACTCTATAGAGTACTGCACACTGGAACAACTAGACACAATGACAGTTTTTCCCCAAATGCCATCACTCTGCTAAACAAATAATTCCCTCAACACTGTCCAACTATTTACAAAGTCTACACTACTATTACTACTAATCTTCTCATCACTCCTTATCACCCATCCCCTCCCATTTGTGACTGTATGACTGTAAGTTTGTCGCTTGTATCCTTACTATTTGTATTGACTGTTTCCTAGTATGATTTAATTGCTTATTGTACCCTAGGACTATCATTAAGTGTTGTACCTTATGAATATTGGCTCTTGATGAATGTATCTTTTCTTTTATGTACACTGAGAGCATTTGCACCAAGACAAATTCCTTGTGTGTCCAATCACACTTGGCCAATAAAAAATTCTATTCTATTCTATTCTATTCTATTCTATTCTATTCTATTCTATTCTATTCTATTCTATTCTATTCTATTCTATTCTATTCCATTCCATTCCATTCCATTTCATTCCATGCAAAAATCCCTGATAGATGGCCATCTGACCTGTTTTAAAATATCTCCGATACCATCTGTGCCGACAGGCTGTTGGCTGCTTTTGTCAGAATAAAGGAAGCAGTGTCACAGTGTTGTACCACAAACCCCATCCCTTTGTTGCATGTGTGCAAAATCATGACACACGTAGAAGCAGGGTGAGTCGCACACCAGAATGCCAAAACATTACAAAGCTCCTTGCATTACACCTATCCTGCCTGTCACACCTATTTCTGATGATTCTGATGAATAGAGTTATTATATCTCTCTGAAATTTTCTCTTCTTCTCTTCTCTGGAGTAAACATATTCAACCTCTCTGAGAATTCTTATCACAGGTAGTCCTGGATTTACAACCAGTTGGAAGTTAAGACGGGCTTCTCCAGGGCTACTTACAACCTAGTTTTGAAGTTCCCGCAGTGGCCCATTCTAGTCACAGGACTGCATTTTGGGTGTACATCAACTGGTCTACATTGATGTCTGTTTGCAGCATCCCATGGTCATATGGCCACAATTGATGACATTTTTTTTTTTGCCAGGAGCCAACATTTACTTCCAGTTTCTGGCATTTAATAAAATTCCCATTGAGGACAATTCAGTCACTGAATGACCATGACCACCATAGAAAAGAGTATAAAATTAGGTGTGGCCATGTGGTGACCTGCTTAATGACCAACATGACTTATGTGATTCCCAGCTCAATTACAGTCGTAAGTTGAAGAGTACCACTATAATCTTGGTCATCATCCTCCAGTGTTACTCCTACTAAAAAGTGTCCTGCTGTTGTGGTTCACCGGCAGCTGGTGCAGACGGCAGCGGGATCTAACAGTGGGGAAGAATGGGAACCAGGCAGGAAGTCAGGGGAGGATTTGGACGATGGTCCTGTGTCCAATGCAGAGATGGGGCCAGGACCATCTGGAAGTGGAGTGCTGCCTTTGGAGCCTTTGGAGTCTGGCAGCAGCGAGGCAGAGGAACAAAGGGAGCCTGTTCCCAGTGCACATATGCACAGAGCTGCTAGAAGGCAAGAGCAGTTGAAGCAGAAGGGGCGACTCAGGAGTAAGGCTGGTGCCCCTCCCATAAGGGATAAAAGTCAGACCTCAATGAGGAATGCTTTGCAGGAAGCAAAGCCGTTCAATTACATTCTGAGTCCTTCTTGAAGCTTTGCATACTCTGGTCATTTTTTTCTGATACTTATGGGGGTGTTCAGTTATATTTAATTGGACTTCTGTTTTTTGGCAGCATTCTACAGCACTGAAAGGCGTGCTCTTATCTGGGGAAACTGTTTATAAATAGTTCTGGCTGAGAATGAAAGTAATTCCCAGCGTTGCATTAAAATCGGTTTTGTTTTTACAATAAGTTTGTGTTTCATTAAGTTTGACAAAACCTGGGTCAGAACACCTGCAGGCAGAATAGATTTTTCCCAGCCTTCATTTGGTCCTAAAAAAAAAATATTACACAGTTCGTTAATTAATAGGATCAGTGTTTCTATAAACCAGGAGGAATGGTTTGCAAATTGTGCTCCAGACGAACCAAAGGCAAGCTTTTTTCACCCAATAGTATATGCATTTCCCCAAGAAGTGATATCAGTTCAGTGTGGCTTATAATTAGGCATTACAAATCAAGACCGTATACTATGACATGCACCATCTGTGCTAAAATATGTTTCTCCCAAAATAATCTACATTGTGCTAGAATTCCCTGTCAGAAATTCTGGAAATCCTTTCATTAGTGAATCTACACTGATATGGTTTCCTTGAAAACTAGACAACAGTCATCTTCTCTTGAACAAGGTTTTTGTTCCTGCAGTTTTGATTCGTCTTGATAAAAGTACGCAAACAGCATTTTGCTATCAAATCTAGGATGTTAATACTACTCACAATAATAATGAGTATATATGATGCCTTGACAGAGGACTATTTTATTTGGCAATATTTATTTGTGTGATGATTTTTGCTGTTTTAAACTTGTTTACATGTGGTAGAATAATAAGCTGTTCAAAGTGACATAGAAGCTTAGTAAAATGAAGGAACACGCTGTATATGCATTTATTATAATGCAAATTTTCACGTCTCATGAAAACACATGTATACTTTGTCAGCTTTCTCTTTTTTTTGGCACAAAAAGCAAAGGTGAGATATTTCTTGGGGGGGGGAATAGAAAATGTGCAAACATTCCTGTCATATAAGAAGAGAACATATTGTAATAAATATTCATAAAACGCTAACATGTAATGAATACATTCTGATGCCAAATAATACCAAGGTTAAAATGCATCTTAATGCATGTCTAAGATAAATATAGCGGTGTGGAAAATATATAAAAAGTAGCTATTTCTGTTAATTAAAAATCTATATTACCAATGGAGGTTGGTGATATCAGGAAATAGACATTTTTTTTACTAAGGAACTTCATGTATTCCCTCCTTTTCTGGAGGGAATTTTATAACAGTTTTGCACCACCTAGTTAACAAATCACCTCTGCTGAGCAACAAGCTGGCATCTCTTCAATATGTTATTGACATTTCCTCTGGTTGGACTTTGTCAGTTTATCTTCCCAACATATGCTTTCAGCATGAAGTTTTGTGTCTAGCTGCAAGGGGCTGGCAAGTAGCTTCAGCTGGAGCTAATTCTGTTGCCACTTTATGGTGCGCAATAAAGCAGTCAGCAGGAGAGAATATGAGAAGGAGCTTAGAATAGAATAACAGAGTTGGAAGGGATCTTGGAGGTCTTCTAGTCTAACCCCCTGCTTAGGCAAGAAGCCTACATCACTTCTGACAAATAGTTATCCAATCTTTTCTTAAAAACTTCCAGTCTTGGAGCATTTACAACTTTTTTAATGGTTCTGTCAGGAAATTTCTCCTTAGTTCTAAGTTGCTTCTCTCCTTGATTAGTTTCCATCCATAGCTTCTTGTCCTGCCCTCAGGTGCTTTGGAGAATAGCTTGACTCCCACTTCTTTGTGGCAGCCCCTTAGATATTGGAACACTGCTATCATGTCTCCCCTAGTCCTTCTTTTCATAAGACGAGACATATCCAGTTCCAGCAACCATTCTTTATGTTTTCTCTCTGAAAGCAGACCAATCATCCCTCAGGACTGAAGATCTGTGGATAAGGTCCCCTGCCCCTAAAAAGAGGCACCAGGATTCGTAGAGCCTGGATGCTAAATTGGTTTTTAAATTCCCCCCATTTAAGCAATCTTGAAGATGTTGAAATTGATGGTCATCACTATATTTCTTGTTAAGATATTTCCTAATTTGAGTGGAGTATTTCCTTGAAATCTCTTCTTCAATGATTCCAGAAATAAATCCGTGTTTCCCCTGACCCCTCTCTTCTTTGATTTCTTGCATGCACTTTCTAGCTTTATAATCTTTGTAAATTATCTCTAACTTAACCACCTTTCTTAAATTCTTTAACATATATCAAACATTGCAAATCTTTCTCCCAGATGGTCTTCTCTGCATACTTCCACTTCCCTTTCTCATCCCCCCCTCCATTTTGTTTTATTCATTTTCCTTTTATTTATTTCCATTTATTTGTTCTTGTGAGATGCCCTGATTCCTGCGTCATGTTTCCAAAACTAACATACATATTTTATAAAGACATTGCTGTCAGGTATTGAAAGTATTTTCATAAAACATTCCTTCAGAGCCCAAAGATCCCTTTCTTACTTAGTGATACTAGCTGAAACATTTTTATTGGATATACTTCGTGCATTTCTTCATCCAGTGTATACCATTTTTTAAGGTTCTTGCTGTTCATCTCCAGGTGTCAATTTTTCTCCTTAGATACTTTGACAGACTACAGTATGTGTTCATTACCTACTTTTAATCTCTATCTGATAATGCTGCCTCTCATAATTACTCCTTCACTAAGGCTTCCTGCCTTCGTAGAGCTGGTGGTACAATTTGTCTCAAGACAGGGAGCCAGCAAATAGCAGTAGACTTTATGCAACCGCTTATGATCTTCATTGTATCATTTAGTCTTGCATCAATCTTGCTAGTGTAGCAGCTATTGAGCCAAACAGGGGCGCAGTGTTCAGCCATGGAGTAGACCAACCCTAAGTCTAACAATTTTGACATCAACACACAATGGAAAGCCAAATGGGCTGCTGAATGTCCAGATTCAGGCTGTTATGTAGATGACCCTACACAAAAGTTGCTAGGTTTTGACCTTCCTCTCCAGCATTGGTCAACTCTGAACAGAATCCAAACCCAACATGGTGTCTGCTCATTGTTTAAGTGGGGTCTTGTCTCTACCCCTCAGTGTGACTGTGGTGCTTCTCGACAAAATATCCATCACATTGTGTCTGAATGTCCATAAGAGCTTACACTGGCCCAATGTTTGATTTTTTTCAACAAAGACCACCCTGTCCTTGAATGAACTGGACATTAACGTTTGAACCACTATAGGTATTTGCCATATGCTAAATAATAATAATGCTATCTCTTGCCATAGTGGATTAGTTTAATCAGTGCATGCCACATTGGGATTGCTCCAACCTAGGTAGAACTTCTGGAAATAGTTTTGTCCTTATCTAGTCTATGGATGATCAGACATATTTTCTCTTTGCTTCTCGGGGATAGACTAGGGAAGTTCTTCAGGTCTTGTTAGCTTTCCTTCAGAAGCCAGCTTAAAAATTGGAAAATTGCTAATATTCTGGTTATGTTTCAATTCAGAGATATAGCCTATGCACTTTGTACTGTTGCTTGATAGATTGATTATGTATCATCAAGTATGTGTCAATTCCTAGTGACCACTTAGATATCTATGTGGTCTATGTGTATCTGTGTCCATTTTGTATATCCTGTTCTTTTTCAATCAATAAATTGTGCCCGACCCTTAGCAACCCCTATGGACCATAACACCCCAACTCCCCACTCCTACTCTGTCTTCCGGAGTATGCCCAGATTTATTTTCATTGTGTCAATGACCCTATCTAACCATCTCATCTGCTGCCATCCTATTCTCCTTTTGCCTTCACTCTTTCCCAACATTTGGGTCTTCTCCAAGGAGTCCTCTCTTCTCATTTGGTGGCCAAAGTATTTGAGCTTCAGCTTCAGCGCCTGTCTTTCCAAAGAACAGTCAGGGTTGATTCCCTTTAGGATTGGCTGATTTGATCTCCTTACAGTCCAAGGGACTCTCAGGAGATTTCTTCAGCACCACAATTTGAAAGCATCAATTCTTCAGCACGCGGCATTCCTTATGGTTCAACTATCACAGCCATAAATTACTACAACCATAAAATACTACAGTACTATTACTACTGTATAGCTTTGACTATATGGACTGTTGTTCTGTTATATCCAATCCCTGAAAAATAATCCTTCTAAGACTATGATTTCATAACACCTGGTAAAACTGACAGTTCCTTCTGTCTAGATGGTCCATCACATGAAGCACATGCTATCTTGGAACTAGTGGGTTTAAAACTCTGATTGGCTATGATAACAGGGGAATTTTCACCTGGAAGTGGGATACTACTATCATTTTCCTGCATCTAACTCATATATTTCTCTGACTCTCTCAACAACTTCAGGTCATCTGATTTGATCTCAGTGGAACAGCTTTATTTCCAAAAGTCAGGAACTCATTAGCTGAAAACATTCTGTCTAGGAAACGGAGGATCCTAGAAGTACCATTTGCTCTTAACCTCTTTCTTGGTGTCCATCAGATTTCCTGCTCCACCTGCCTTTTAACTAGATAGCTAGATAAATAGTTAGAGTGTACACATAGTGTATATCTGTGTGTTTATGCATATGGGGAAGCTGCATTTGAATTTTGGCAAATTGGTGTTTTGTAATTGATAATGGAAAATCCATTCCATCAGCCATCCTGAACCTCTGACATATTCTCAAAATTCCAAATGTGCCTACCAGCCTGAAAAAAGGTTGAAGATCATTGGCTTTATTTTGAAATATGCTAAATAATGCCTACATCCCTGGTGGTTTTATAACTGTTTGAATACTTATTGATTTGGAAAGCTAGTGTGTGTGTGTGTGTGTGTGTGTGTGTGTGTGTACATAGATAGATAGATAGATAGATAGATAGATAGATAGATAGATAGATAGATAGATAGATAGATGAGAGAGAGGGAGAGAGAGATAAGTAGATAGACGATATAGATGATAACCATCTATGATATAGATATAGATAAGGAGGAGGGTTGATAACTCTGGATAACCATCTGGTTTCATAGCTTAAAGACAATGTACGCAATATATCAAGTGCCTATCAATGTATACAGGCCTGGAATACAGGTAGTCCTCAACTTAGGATACAATACAAGCCAGTATTTATATTACTAAGCAAGGTGATTGTTAAGCGAATCGCACCCAATTTTACACTCTTTTTTCTCATGATCATTAAGCCAGTCGCAGCAGTTGTTAAGTGAATTGCATCGTCCAGCTTCCCCGTTGCCTTTGCTTGTTGGAAGCTGGCTGGGAAGATTACAAATGGCAATCACATGGTCCTGAAGCACTGCGATTGTCCTGGCAGACACCATGTTGCATATGGGATCCTGTTCAGAGTTGACCAATGCTGGCAAGGAAGGTCAAAACCTGACACCTTTTGCATAAGGTCATCTCCATAACTGCCTGTATCTGGGAATTCAGCAGTCCGTTTGACCTTCCATTGTGTGTTGATGTCAAAGATGTTAGACAGCTGTTGAGCAAGTGCCAGTGAGGGCTTCCTGGATTTAAGCCTGCCAGTTGATAGATGGTTGAGATCTATCAATTGGCAGCAGGGTGGCATTCAACCAGCAATATGACCAGTTCAGTGACTACGTTTTGCTGCACGCGCGCGTGTAAAAAAACCTTAAGATGAAAAGTGCTGCGCGCAGGTGCGCAGCATTTGAAAACTCCGCTTTTCCCTGCTTTTTCAACCTCCGCTGTGCCATGCAAAGCAGCTGAGTTTGAAAAAGCAGGAAATAAAGGACAGGAAGCAGGAAACACAGAACCGGTTCTGTGTCTGCTGCTCTTCAGAGCTACTAGTTCTTTAGAACCGGGCAGAAACGAGCATCCCACCCCTTATTAGCAGATTGATTAGATGTCTGATATCTTCCCTATATCAGACATCTAATAAGAAGAATGATTTACCACATGGAACCATTTTGATTAAATTTCTCCATGCGGCCTAAAAGATGCATAGATTCCTTTTATATGCAGGTGGTGATAGAACTATCTTGGTATGATACAGCTACATAAGGCATCTAAGAATCATTTGTACAAGTTTTTTTTTCCTCCCATCTTAATAGAGCAATAGGGGTTTATGAGAATAATCCACTTGATTAATTGCCCTTAGAGTAGAATTTGGGATCACAGCCATTTGGGGCACCATTATATAGGTGAGTGTTTCCCCGAGATAGGATAAAGCTTGATCAATTGTTCTTGATCAATTTAAGCTGAAATTTTACTCAGGCAAAGGAAATAAATCTAATCAATCCCTTACTGCATCCGTTGAGAACTATCAGAAATATAATAATTATTTAAGAAACTCAGGCATTTTGACATTTCTTTCCTACCTTCTTCCTCTCCTGAACAGAAAGCGTGCTACTCATAGTGCTGGCAAAAGAAAGGGCAGCCAGAAAGACCTGAGGCCTCCAGATCTTTGGATACATCATGAAGAGATGGAAATGAAGAACATTGAAAAGCCGTCAGGTTCTGATCCACCAGGAAGAGTCTCACCAATCAAGAGCTGTCAAGAAATCACTCCAGGCAGCCACAGCCAATCCGAAACGCAGATGGGCAGCAAGAGTGCCCCACAGTCTGGTAATATTGCTTCTTACAGTATTATTCTGTATGGAATATTGCTTCTGTACACTAGAAGTTCACACCCTTATACAATCCCTAATGAATCCCACTGAAAAATCATGTGAGAAGCAATTATGGAACTTCATCCATAAATGTGTATCAAGCGGAGATGCTGTAGGCATTGCATGAAAAACACAGCCTAAGCATCAATTCAGGTTCATTTGCTTGACATAGTGGTCAGATGAGAAAAAATACAGTCCGTGTGATGTTTTTGATGCCAAATATACCAGTGCCATATAAATTTGATGGCAAGTAATAATTTACTCATCTTGCTAGCAACACAAGGCAGAGGGAAAATTCTACAAGACATTAATTCCTAAGATTGTGTTGTTGACAATGGCCTATTCATATGTTTTGTATGGTATTTAATGTTTCTGTATTTTGTACGTTCGTGTGTGTCTCTAGATATGTTATAAATCAAGACTTGGTAGCTTTTTTTCAACCTAAGAACAAGTGAGGCCTCCTGCCAATCATGGTCAAAGCCATAGCCCAACTGGATGGAGTCACTGTTGATACTGCCACCACAGTGGTGGTATTCAAAATTTTTTACTACCGGTTCTGTGGGCATGGCTTGGTGGGCATGGTGTAGCTTAGTAGGTGTGGCATGGCTTGGTGGGCGTAGCTTGGTGGGTATGGCAAGGGAAGGATACTGTAAAATCCCCATTTCCACCCCACTCCAGGGGAAGGATACTGTAAAATCCCCATTCCCTCTGCACCCCACTAACCTGCTTTCCAGCTCTGTTCTCCTGTGCAGGGCAACAAAAGAAGACCCAGCCGATCATCTGGGATTTGGCAGGCAGCAAATAGATAGGGGTGGGGCCAGTCATAGATGGTATTTACCAGTTCTCCAAACTACTCAAAATTTCCTCTACCGGTTCTCCAGAACCTGTCAGAATTGGCTGAATGTGCCACCACCGTCTCCTCACCCAACCTCATTAGTAAACATCACTCAAGCATGCATATACTCCCTTATTTAAACACACTTATTGATACAAACTCTCGACTACTTTTATTATTTTTATTTATTTTTTATTCAGTTTCTATAGCTACCTATCTCAGCCAAGTGACTCTGAACAGCTGACAATTCTAAAACTATAAAACCATTAAAACAATTAAGAACAATAAAAATATCCAGAGTATGTTAACCAACTAGCATTAAAGCCAAGAAAGCAGGTCTTTAGCAAATTCTGGGTCCTGGGCCTGGTTTATCCTCTAGATTTTACTTGATCACTGCCACCTCAAGGCCTTAAGATACAAATTACTATAAAGTGCATAGCTGCCCAGCAGTTGTGGGATTCAATTTTTTTTACTACTGGTTCTGTGGGCATGGCTTGATGGGTGTGGCAGGGGAAGGATACTATAAAATCTCCAGTCAGAGATGGTATTTGCCGGTTCTCCGAACTACTCAAAATTTCCGCTACTGGTTCTCCAGAACTGGTCAGAATCTGCTGAATACCACCTCTGCTGCCCAGACTTTGAGTATTGCAGAAATGGGACATTCTACAAGAATCTAAGAGTAGTCCCGAGACTGATTCAGATCAAAGACCTTTCTAGACCAGTATTTGTCACACTGACCAAACAGATACTGTACACCAGAAGTTCAGAAGCATAGCAGGTGAATGATGGCCCTCTTCCTCTGTTCCTCCTAGCAACTTTGTGAATAAAATGTAGGTTTGGATGTGGCCTCATGGATCTCAAGGAGGGTACTTAACTGGTATCTTCTCATGACTTAAGATCTCAATCTTTGGATTCTGTTTGGATAAGTAATTTTTTCTTACCAAGGTTTACATTTGAATTGGATCTCAGATATTTCAAATAACACATTTTTCCCATAATCATTAATAAAAATTAAATCTGAAATCTACAGAGAAGGCAACATGTGTTAATGCAACTCAAAGGCTAAAGCAAAACTCTTGAATAGTAAACAATTACAAGCAAATTTTCTTCTGCAACTCTAACGCTCATAAAACCAGTAATTGCTATTTCACTTATAAACATGAATGTTTATATCCCGGTTTAATATAGATAATAATGTGTATAACAAATCAGTGTAATTCGAGATATTTATACTTCTTTGTATGTGGAACTAAAGCTTCTCATTTTTTGCTATCAATCTGCCAAATCTTCAGCCATAGACCTTGCAATCCTGGCATTAGAGTTTGATTTGAAATTATATTTTTAAAGAAATGTTTTATGCATGCAACCCTATTACAGTTTCGAAATATGGTACAGTTTCACCCTAAGATTCAACCTTATTCTTGAATGTTGTTATCAGGCTTATTTGTACAGCAAATGGTCTTGAGCAAGTGGAGATTGTGCCCTTTAAATGTTCCCTTGAGGGTATCTGCCCATTCAATTAGATTAGATTCAGAATAGAACTGAAAGGGACCTTGGAGGTCTGAAAGGGACCTTGGAGGTCTTCTAGTCCAACTCCTGCTCAGGCCTATACTATTTCAGACAAGTGGATGTCCAGTTTCTTCTTAAAAACCTCCAGTAATGAAGCATCCACAACTTCTGAAGGCAACTTCTGTTCTACCGGTTAATTGTCCTCTCTGTTAGGAAATTTCTCCTTAATTTCAGGCTGCTTCTCTCCTTGATTAGTTTTCACCCATTGTTTCTATCCTGTCCTCTGATGCTTTGGAAAATAAATTGATCCCCTTCCCTTTGTTGTAGCCTCTTGAATACCAGATGCTATCATATGCCCCACCCCCTCAGTCCTTCTTTTCTTTAGACTAGCTAAACCCAATCCTACAATTAAGATTAGGTAGAGTGGGTATGCTTCAGGTCCCTTGCACTAGGCCTTGTCTTGCTTTAGGTTTGAACCTTCTCAAGATAGAAGTCCTCAAGGCTGGGGTGAGCTGCAATTCTACTTGTTTCTCTCTTGAGTTATAGACGCTATAGAGCACTGCACACCAGAACAACTATACACAAGAACAATTTTTCCCGAACGCCATCACTCTGCTAAACAAATAATTCCCTCAACACTGTCAAACTATTTACTAAGTCTGCATTACTATTAATCTTGTCATCATTCCTATCACCCATCTCCTCCCACTTGTGACTGTATGGCTGTAAGTTTGTTGCTTGTATCCTTAGGATTTTTATTGACTGTTTCCCTAGTATGATTTGATTGCTTATTGTACCCTATGACTATCATTAAGTGTCGTACCTTATGATTCTCGACTCTTGATGAATGTATCTTTTCTTTTGTGTACACTGAGAGCATTTGCACCAAAGACAAATTCCTTGTGTGTCCAATCACACTTGGCCAATAAAGAATTCTAGTGTAATCCCGAGGTGAGTTGTCCTGTGGCAAGTTTCCTCGGCGAGTCTGCTGGAGCAAGTCAACAGTGGGAAGACCACCAAGGCAAGTCAGTCATGGCAAATTGTCCCTTTCTGCACCAATCTTCATCATAAATTGATGAAGGTCAGACACCAGGAGAATAAAGTTGAAACCTTGAGATTAAAGATATAGATATAGATATAGGTATAGATATGCCCTTTGATTTATTTTTCTTCCTTTTAAATTTGTATCTGTTTTTATTGTCTGCTTTTCATTGCTGTTGTTGGTGACTCAGAGTTGTGTGCTACAAAATGGGTGACTTTTTCTTTTCTTCCTAGAATTTTCCCACAAGTGCAGGGGTTCTTTTTTTCTTTTTTCAGATCATCAGAGTGTTGATCCATTGGTAGCAACAAGATTTGATGAAATGACTTGTCACCTGAGCCCGACATTGCAGGCTGAGAGAGTAACTGGATTTCATGGCTGAGGCAGGACTAGAAGTCCCAGAATCCTGGTTTCCAGCCTTGGGCAGAAAATATTTAGATAAATGAATAAATAAAATCACATGGAATGTCAAATGGTGACTGAACCAAATAATTAGCATATGAAAACATGATCATTCTTGCCAAGGAATTTTTTTCACAAACTATAAGGAAGTCTAGTCACAAAATGTATTTTTGAAAGATGATCAGCATCTCTGCAAAGTACTTTCCATTGGAGCTACAAGGAGACACGTCTAAGCTGTGACACAAATTTATAAGAGGAATTAGCATTCAAAGTCAATTCTGAGAAAATGAGAAGCAATTCATTTGATTCCAAAGTGGCCCTTAATATTTTCTATGTTACTATTAAGAAGGGATGTTGATTGAGTCCCCTACTTTTTAAATTGGAAGCTATGACAGAACCTGCCCATTTATCTTCCACTGACTGGGAAGCAAGGAGCCAAACAGCTTGTATTTGAATTTTATTTAGGCATTTGTGTAGCCGCTCGTCTTATGCTCATGCATTTAAGCTTTGCTTTGTTTTCTTTCAGTTCCTGACACAGAAGAAGTGGGAAGCAGCATATCCACATTGGAACGTTCACTTGCAGCTCGACGAGCGACACGTGCCAAGCTCATGATTCCTATGGACTCACAACCCAGCAATCCTTGTAAGCCTTATCCTCTACCCTAATATTCAAACAGCAATTCCATTGTGTTCTCCTGTTGTTAGATAACTCTCTTCATTCAGTTGGATAAATAGAGTGGTGCGGTGGCCTAGAGGCGGAGGAGGCTGTGAGTTTGATCCTAGGTAGAGGCAGGTATTTCTCTCTCTGGGCATGTTGAGAATATATCTGCTGAATATAACTCCACATTGGCAACAGGAAGGGCATCTGGCCAGTAAACACTCAACTCCATTCAGTTGCCCAGACTTCACCCCACCAAGAATTATGGAGTCGTTAAAAGAAGATGATGATTCAGTTGGATAAATAGACATGTTTACATGGAAGTCTTCTCCTACACGATTGTTTCTACCTGCTTGCATTTTGAATGGAGATTTTACCCCAACTCAAATTGGTCAGTGAAGTGGTGATGGATATTCAACTGTCTTAATTGCCCATAAGAAAAATGGCTCACACCCTCACCTAAGAGGGGATCATGCCTAGAGATCAGAAGTGGTATTCAGCAGGTTCTGACTAGTTCGGTAGACCGATAGAGGAAATGTTGAGTAGTTCAAAGAACCGGCAAATACCACCTCTGATTGGAGATTTTACAGTATCCTTCCCCTGCCATGCCCACCAAGCCATGCCCACAGAACCGGTAGTTAAAAAAAATGAATCCCGACACTGCTAGAGATGCTACAATGAGAATATCAGCCACTATGATTGATTAGAGTCAGTTTAGTGTAGTGGTTAAGTGGTTAAGGCCTAGAACTAGAAGACTGAGCTCTTGTCCCTCCTTAGCCATGAAAGTGGGCTGGGTGACTTTGGGCCAATCACCAGGAAATTGTAAGTTCTAGTTCCACCTTAGCCATAAAACCTGACTGGATGACTTTGAGCTAATCACCAGAAGACTGAGAGTTTTAGTCCCGCCTTAGAAGCCAACTGGGTGACTTTATGCCAGTCACTCTTTCTTAGCCTAATCTACCTCAGCTTTTGTGGGGGGAAATAGGAAGTTTTTGTGGGGGGAAATAGGAGGACAGAGTTTTATGATGTTTACTACTTTGAGTTACTTAATAAAGATGGGATACAAATCTAATCTAATAATAATAAATTATCTGCAGGCATTTTTCAAGGCTGCCAGATATTTTTGGCTATCTGAGATACAGAACGAAGTATCTCAGATAGCCAAAAAAAGGGAGTTGAGAAAATCCAAGCATATATGTTAAAGCCCATCTTCTAGAGCAGGGCTGCCAAACTCCTGGCTTGCCAAACCTATGCCCCAGTGAAGTCACGCTACGTCATGTGATGACACCGTGAGGACTCGAGTTTGACATCCCTGTTCTAGAGTAACAGAATAATAGAGTTGGAAGGGAGTTAGAGTGTTTTTAGTCCAACCCAAGCAGGAAACCCTATACCATTTCAGGCAAATGATTGTCCATTCTCTTGTTAAAAACCTCCAGTTTTGGAGCATCCACAACTTCTGGAAGTAAGCTGTTCCACTGACAGTCAGAAAATTTTTCCTTAGTTCTAGGTTGCTTCTCTCCTTGATTAGTTTCTATCCATTGCTTCTTGTCCTGCCTTCAGGTGCTTTGGCGAATAGGTTGACCCCCTCTTCTCTATAGCAGTCCCCTTACACATCAACAATAACTGGAATTTACAAGGATGGTGAATGCATCTTGGCTATTCACCACACAGCTACTAAAAAACAAAGAAAACACCTCCTGAATTACTTGGAAAAGCTGTTAGTGCTGGATAAAGCATAAAAGAGATTCAGTTTTCCCTTTTAATCATTATCCGTATTAAGGATCAATTGATTTAAGTCTCTTATCGAAACAGTGAAATAAGGCATTTAGGTTGGTAAGAACAGCTTCCACAGGTATTGATTATTTTAATAAAGTAACCAAAAGGCCTTCCACTAACCCACAAAGACAAAATTGTTTTAAAATTGGTTGAGACAATTGGTGATCTACTAGCTAACCATGCAATTACTTCTTATACACCATGGCTGAAACAATTTTTAGGTTGCTGGAAGTAAACTGTAAGCAGTTTTTTTTAAAAAAAAAAATCTGCTTGGGATTATTGATTGGTAGGATAAAAAAAACAACATCTTACAGAAATAGAGATATAAAAAAACTTATGGTACGAGCTACGCTAATCTTCTTAATCTGATCTCTCCTGAGATGATATTCCTAGTGGGTACCAGGATGGGGAAGTCTGGCTTGGCAAATCATAAGCAGCAGGGATGTAAATATATATTAAAGGAGGGAAAGGATACAGTGATCATATATCTGGGCAAACCCACAATGACAATAATTTAAAGTACATGTCAGCACCAGATCATTAATCAAAGTGTAATTACCCGGTATTCATATTGATATAATTGACCACCAAACAAGGATCAGAAAGATAATTTCTTCCAGGGGTTGATAGAATAAGGACAAAAATATAGATCAGGATTCCTTAAAGCTTGGGAAAAGAATGACATTTTCATCATATGTAGCTAGCAAGCAAAAAAACAAAACAAAACACTGCATATTAGTTATTTCAAAAACAAAATCCTTTGACTGATTGGTGGATGATTGATTGATTTTTCCAGTGTATATGCCACTCATTTCCAAATACCTTTAGGGAGACCTCAGAATGCCTCTGGGAAGCCCCCTACCCCCCAAATTGATAGCAGGCAATTCCTGTGTCCCATTCTGTTAACCAATAATAATTGTTTGCTGGCACACCGTCAGGGTAATAGTGAAAAGTCATAATAGTGAAGCACCCTAGAGAGACCATTGGCGTGTAGATTTCTCTATTTGATCTTTAAAGCCTTCACAATCCTAAGGCTCTTTTCGTATCTTGTAATGTGTCTTCTTTACAATTAATCATGTACTAGAAAACCCATGATCCATTGGATCATTCTTCTTTCTACATATAATATAGGGTTGGGTCATTTTCCATCCCCTCACAAACCTCAGAAGATGGCCAGTGAAGTCTTCTCCTTCTTCTCCTTCTCCTCCTCTTTCTCCTCTTCCTTCTCCTCCTTCTCCTCCTTCTCATCTTCCTTCTCCTCCTTCTCCTCCTTCTTTTCCTCCTCCTTCTCCTCCTCGTCCCCTCCTCTCCCTTCTCCTTCTCCTCCTTCTCCTCTTCCTTCTCTTTCTCCTCCTCCTTTTCCTCCTCCTTCTCCTCCTTCTTCTCCCCATAGAACTTCCTGTCACTTTGCCGAGAAAGGGAACAAAAGAAGCAGTAGACCATGAGGGACACTGCATCCCTATTCTCCATTCTGATATATCCCCAAGGACCCCCTCCCTCTAGGGAGGAAAAGGGAAACAAACTCCAACACCAAAACTGCAAGACAGCCATTTTTTTTCAAAGTTTCATTTTATTAGAGTTGTTATACTGGCACATCTGGGAAAACCCGAACCTGAGAATTCCAGGTTTTCCTCCAATAATTAACAAGCACAAAATCCATCCCCTGCACCCGTCACTCCATCACATGGCCCAATCATCATCCATTCCAACTTGAGACATCCCTTAAACCACTCCTCATCCAGGTTCAGGAATAACACGACCTTGACTGTAAAGAAGAATGCTATTATGTCTAACTGCAAACATTCTACCAAATCCACCCTCCCAATTTTCCAGGCACAGGAATGTGGCAGTTCTGGTGCTAATGATGGCTTCCAAAGCTGACATTGAAGCTGACAAGGTATCAAACAGACACAAGAATTTTGGTAGTATACAGATATGAGAAAGAAAGGCCTCCCTCCTCCATTTTTCTGCCCTGGATTTCCTGCCAGTTGCACCAACAAACTTTAATTTGCTGTGCAGCTCACAACATGAATTAAAAGTTAACAAGCTTGAAATCAATAGCTCTCAGTGGAAATTTTGAATTAAGTGAAAGAAGCAGAGGAAATGCAAGCCAGTAGCATACTTTTATAACATTGTGCAAAACAACTTTGAAAGTGATAGACACATTCAGCTCCCATCCAAACACCATCAAAAAGACTATTCAGACGTGAAACAAGTGGCGTATTCATGCAAAGGGTTCTGATTATCAAAAAGGAACAGCCTAGAAATCCAATCTGCTTCTCTAGTTTGTCATTGTTTTGTAACAGCAGAACTTGTAATTAGACAATGTGAATTTATTTCTTTGTTCACTTCTGCCACCACGAATCAGCTGAGCTACCACTGAGGCTGTCACAAAAGAAAACTTTGGCACTCCGTGGTTGCAAACTTTTTTATCGATTTGTCAAGAAGAAGGCCCAGAGCTAATCTGAAGACAGCTGTCAGTTATTGTAATGACATGATCGTATCCCTTTTCTGTGCATGTACAGGTATACACTCAGGTGCACAAATGTTTTATCAAAAAGAATTAATCACCTTGTTTGTTCCTCGAAATAAGTCTTTATGTACCATCATTTCAAAGGCCATGGTGTGAATATTTATTTGCACTCCTTGTGCTTCTGCTTTTCAAAAAAAAAGCCCAGAACTCTCTGGATAATTTGTACTTGAATTTAACAGCAGGAGAAAAATCTCAGCCTTCTTTCTCTTTTGGAAATGCAGATAGCAAAAAAGAGAAGAAGTAGATCCATTAGAATACATTCAGACTAGCAGTTCTTAGCAAAGAATGCCATCAAGTGTTGTAGTCTTCCCATCTAAGTGTATAAATGCTGCATTTTCACCAATCAGCTCAATACGTTATGAACCTAATGATTACAGCCACGTTAGCTGGAGGAAAGAATCTGACTTTTAAGTGTCATTAAATTAATTTCAGAGCATGAATAAAATGTGCTTAAAAATTTGACTCCCATCCATTTGAGCAAGATTGCCCTGATTTTAATATACATCAGATGTGAACAATTACTATTTGTTCAGTATTACAAAATGCCAGGATTTATTTTTGGACTAGTGGAGGTACAGATCTGGCCTCCGAATTAAGAACAAAATTCTACCTCCTCGAAGAAGATGGAAATAAATGTATAATCTTTCATGATTCTCCACTTTCATGATTCTCACATCCTTGAGTAGGTCTGAAATTATGAAGAAAAAAACTGGCCAGCATTGACTATGACTCATGATTAATAAAATTGGAGTTTTCTGTGTTGTAATATTAATAAAAATAATTACTCTAGCACAAGCAAAAAGTCTGTAGATATTCTCAGTCATCCAGGTCATGGTTGTCCTAAAGGTGCTTTTCAGGTGGCAACTGGACTTTCTTTTTACTTTTTCTTTTTGAAGACGTTTCATTTCTCATCCAAGAAGCTTCTTCAGCTCTGACAGGATAGTGGAAAATGGAAGGATTTATATTCCTTGCAGACAACTGGTCATTTGCATTCTTTCAGAGGGTCGTTGAAACACTTGGAGGTGTATCTGAGTCCTCAGAGTCACATGAGCAATGTTCCTGGTTCCTGTAGTCTGCAATTTTTCTCTGGAAATCCATTCCTCCTCCCACAGCATTCGAATGGTTTTCATCCCAATCCTGATTGCAGACTAAAGAAACCAGGAGCGCTACTCAGGTGATTTTTCTAATTATCAAATTAACTAGAAAAGAAACCAACCAAAGCACAAAGAGCTTCAAGGATGACTCGGAACTAATCGAACTACTTTGCTTCCTGCAAAGGTTTCCTCATCTTGGCCTGACTTTGATCCCTTATGGGAGGGGCAATCACTTCCCACCCTTACTCTTGAGTTGTCCCTTTTGTTTCAGCTGCTCTTGCCTTCTAGCAGTTCTATGCACACACAGACTGGGAACAGGCTCCCATGGGTCCTCTGCCTCGCTGCTGCCAGGCTCCAAAGGCTCTGAAGGCAGCACCCCACTCCCAGATGGTCCTGGCCCCATCTCTGCATCTCTTTTAAGTCAAGGACAAGTATCCCGCACCTGGCAAGATGTGGTTGGAGGGATGTCTCCTGTTGGGACAACCATGGGATGGACTGATTGGACCATGTGATGGGCTGATGGGTGCAGGGGATGGGAGTTTGATTTTCAATTACGAAGGGAAAACCTGGAACTCTCAGATTCATGTTTTCCCAGATGTGCCAATATGACAACTCTAATAAAATGGAACTTTGAGAATATGCCTGCCTCAAAGTTTATTGGTTTGGAGTGTGTTAGTTGGAATGCTGACACTGGCATTACCAAGGATTATGAAATGAATATGATTTTCATCTCTGGAACTCCATTCTGCAGAGGATACTGCGCTAAATTACAAATGTTCAAAGAACAACTTTCTCTCTTTCTAGTCCATCCTACCGAATGGGAAGTTTCTCTCCTCCAAGCGCCTTTCATCTCTGGAAGGCGTTACCTTGTAGCAGACTCACAATTTGAAGCTTAGCAGATAATAGTTTGTCTCTGAATACACATATGCGTGCTATCCTTCTTCTCTAATCGTTGTGCCTTTCTAGAGGAACTATGTCTGATATTTTTAACTATACTTTCATTCAAAGCTAAAACTGCCTAAAGAACTGCCTTTGTATTAAGGAAGTGGAACCGAATGGATGTACTATTCACAAAATGTAAACATTTATTTCTTCTTAACAATTTTAACAGCAACACAGTAATAACGATACTCGTAAAACACTTATAATAATACACAGTAAATGGGAGACAAACCATTAAACTGATTTGCCCTTGACTGCGGCAGCAGTAGCATTAGCGATAATAGTTTGCATAACTATATCACAGTGACCCTGAAATGATTATGGATATGAAAATAAACTTGTTTTTAACCATAATGCTACTTTCAGAGTGGAATAATTGAAATGCACTTCACCTCCCAGTCTCCTTCTCTTTTCTAGTGTCTGAGATGTAACTGAAGTATGTACTGCTCTAATTTTGACAGACCAACACAGAGAAACAAAGTAAAGCAATGAAACATGATACTTCCTTTTCTTTCTCTTTTTTTTTTAAAGAGAAAATTAATCTCATACTTTAAATTTATTCTCTTGCAATAGCCATTGATTTGATAGCACTTGGGTATCTTCCAATTACTAGTTGCCATTAAATCATGCTTTGCTCTTAATTTGGAGGCCATTTTCAACTACAAATAAGCACTAATTGATCAGTTTTTATAATAAATAGCAGCAACTTTATCTGTGACTTAATCCATCATGTGTCTCTTTCTTTTAAATGGTTGAGTTTAATTTGAGGGCATAGTTTAGATTTATTTTCTTCAAGACAGCAGGGGAGTGGGAGCTGGAATCTCTAAAATCATAATTATGTTTCTGTCAAATGGCATGTTGCGAGTCCTCACCCAATGCCAGCCTGACAAAAATAGCACCTTTTCCCCCCATAAAACCACAATATTTACCAGCTTCCCTGCATATCACTGATATTAGCCAATTTGATCTAGTGGTTAAGGCACCAGTATGGAAACCAAGAGACTATGAGTTCTAGTTCATCCTGAGGCATGAAAACCAGCTGGGTAGTTTGGGGCCTATCCCCAGGACTCTGGGAGTTCTAATTCTTCCTTAGGTATGAAGCAGAATTAGAATAGTCACTCTTTTTCAGGCCACTCATCTCACAAGGTTGCCATTTGAAGAAAATATAAGGAAGAAGGAGTATTAGGTATGTTCATTGCCGTCTGGAAAAATTCTGAAAAATTCTCCCAATTTCTGGGATAAACACCTGTGTTTCCATAATGATGTTCCGCCCAAGTGACTGGATTCCATTTTTCTCTACAGCTGTTGTCAGTGCCATCCCAGTGCCAACACTAGAAAGTGCCCAGTATCCAGGAATCCTGCCATCCCCTACTTGTGGATATCCACACCCTCAGTTTACTCTCCGTCCTGTACCATTCCCAACACTTACAGTTGAACGGACCTTTGGAACAGGAAGAAGTAAGTATAGAGTCTTTGCTTGATTCTAACTTCAGTATGGTGGAGAAATGTAAGACGCAGAAACCACTAAGCAATCTGTCTCAAAAACTGATTGAGAGGGAGATGGCTCCTTCCTTGAACCATAGCAACAGGTGGAAGAGGTGAAAGGAGCAGCTTTGCATTTGGAGGTAAGTGCTTAATTTTGGAGATGTGATAGCCAGCTGAGAAATTAATCATCCTTCCTTCTCTACACCTTTTATAATAACAATGCAAATGGGTTGTATGATGAATCCTACTGATTTCTTACCTTTTATCACACGAGAAACATTTTAAATATGGAAAGTCCTCATTCTTTTTTTAAAAAGAATTGTTGAACAAAACAATTAAAAACATTGAACATAATGAAGTCGATTTGACATAACTTTTGGTCAGTATTGCATAGATATATATATTTTCCTATATACAATTATTCAAATATATACATATACACATTTGTTCGCTCATATATTATATTTTCCAACATCATTGGTCCTATTTTCATCTCATACATTCATTTATCCTCTCAGCAACTCCTTTTCCAACTTTAGAACTTCCTTTCAGTGATAGAATCTGTCCCAAATTGCGTAATGTGCTGATTTGTCTTTATTTTTCATCTCTAAGGTTAGCTTGTCCATTTCAGTGCATATCAAGATTTTGTTTATTATTTCGTCTTCACTCAGTATGCCTGTCTCTTTCAAGTTCTGAGCAAATGCTATCCTTGCCGCAATAATAATATGTATAATCAAATGTAGCTCATCCTTATTGTGTTTTGTTGACATGATTTCTAATAGAAAGCATTCAGATACATAATCTAATTTTACACCCAACATTTCCTCCAACCACTTCCCCATCCTGAGCCAAAACTCCCGCACTTTTTTGCAGCTCCACCACACATGATAATACGTTCCCCGTTCCACTGAGCATTTCCAACAATTTGGGGACTTTCTTCATTCCATTACCAGCACCTCCCTTTACTAAGTAAATGCAGCTTCTACTAAACTTCTGCTAAACCCCTTGCAGCTCCAGGCTTCCCTGGTTTTCCAGCTATTGATGGTTAAATGCTTCAAATTGTGCAAGATATTTTATGTCAGGTTTTGCTTCAGTGGTTTCTAATGTTCTATCTTTTCCCCCTTAACGGGCATATTAGCATAATATGTGCCATACAATAATATGACTTAAAACCGAGAACCATGTTCACACTCCCTGGCTTGTCCTACAAACAATGGGGACAAATAAGGTAAGCAGGATATTGGTATAATATGGTTTGATACATTTAACATTTTGCCATGTTGCTGCATTGTTGTGCAGGTATAGGTGCTGCGACTGTTAGATCTGGGAGGATGGTTCAAGAATGGAGGCAAGACTCAGATAACAACAACAGCTCTTTATTAGTGACTTCAGATCTGAGCAAAGCATCCCAGCCGCAGCAGCCCCTTATATAGGGCTGGCTGCGGCTAGGCAGCCAATGAAGGCGATTTGAGTTTGCTGCTCTTGGCTGGGCCAATCGCGGCAGCCCATTTACTAGCCAATCGGATCAGTCTGCGGTGACCAATCACGATCTGCTATTCGTGGGCCAATCAGAGTTGCAGGCTTTCGAGCCTGCTAGTCTGGAACAGCGACTATGTCAATTATTTTCCACCTACCTGAGTGTTAGGAATTAAGAAAACCATTAAGTATCTATGAAAGTTAAAAGGGTGCCCTATTAAGCTTAGCTCTTGGCCAAGTAAAGAATGGCAGAGAAATAAGTCATACCAGTCAAAAAAAAAAAAAAAAACACCTTGTCTGTGGTAGCCGATGTGAATTTGACCACTTTTATTAGCTTTTATCCATTCCATATAGTGCCTTCTCAAGTAATGCATTTACAGATAATTGAGTTGCCTTTTGCATCTTCTGCTCTGTTCCTGCCCTGCCTTCATATTGCCTAATATAAAAGCTGGATCTGGCAAGAGACATTATCTTCACCTTTTTGGATAAACTTACTGAGTGTCAAAATTTCATATCTAAAAATTCTATTCAGTTATCTTTGAAAATCCTCATTTCTCTGAGTTATGTGATGCCTTCCTTCAGGCATAAAAGAATGTAGAAATGCATAAACTGGGAGAGAAAGAACAGCAATAGCACTTAGACTTATATACTGCTCCATAGTACTTTCCAGCACTCTCTGAGCAGTTTACAACGTCAGCATATTGACCCAACAATCTGGGTCCACATTTTCCCTTCTAAGAAGGAAAGGCTGAGTCAACCTTGAGCTACTCAGGATCAAACTCCTTGCAGTGAGCAGAGTTAGTCTGCAGTCTCTCTCTCTTTCTCCCTCCCACCCACATCATCTCTCAATTTTTTTTGCATAGCTTTTTTATTTTATATAAAAATTCCATTTTTGTTAAACAATGTGTTGTCTGGGTACAAATAGTTTTAGCAAATAATCATCAAAGTGTTTACAACAATATTCATTACATTGATATTCATTCTGTCTTCTTCTTCATCATCATCATCATAATTGCTTATCTCTTTTAACAAGCCTTTCTTTTTTTCATTGTTCCTTTTCTTAGATTTCCATGTTTCTAACTTGTTTTTGTCAGCTAACCATTGATAAAATAAGTCCCAAGTCAAAAAATATTCAGTTTCATCCTTTTCCTTAATTGTAAGTGTTAATCTACCTAATTCTGCACATTCTAATATTTTTAATCATATTTTCATCTGTAGGGATCTATTCACTTTTCCATTGTTGTGCAAATACAATTCTGGCTGTGGTCAATACATGTAAAATCAAATATGTATTCCACTTGTTATACTTATCTGGTAACATGCCCAACAAAAATATTTCTGGTTTTTCAAATTGTTAAGGGAAAAGAGAAAAATGACTATATTAAGAAAAATGAAGAGAAATGTTTGTGTGCATCTGTTTTTAATTCTCAGAAAGTTGTAGAACCTCAACAAGAATGAATTAATTTAAGATTGAGCAACGAAAAGAGAGACTAACACAGACATCTTTCTCCTTTGGAAAATCAAACAATTTGTCCTTTTGGTACCTATTTGTTTATCAGGAAAAAAGTAATGAAAAGCATGTGACCAATTTTAAAAATCTTAAGAATTGCTCTTCTTTCCTTCTGAAGGAAACTCTAGCAGAAGTTCAAGTGTACTCTTTTTTATTCTTGATTGTCTATAGCCTTCGTCTTCCACTTGACAAACATTGAACTGGGAGAATGATTATCCTCCTGATTAAATTTATCCAGTTGTTGCCAATGGTGCATCTGGACTCTTTTCCTTGTTAAAGCATGCTGTGCTCATAACTTTCCCCATGCTTGGTTAGAGACTACTTCAGGAATCCCAGAAGAGCTCACCCTGAACTTCACACTATATCTTTTCCATATATTTATATATCTTCTCCTTGGTCTTCGAATGCCCTCTTAATCTGACGCATAAAGATTTTTCTGCAAAGAAACAGCATCAATATTTTTGAAGTCTCTGTCACATTAGATGTTCCAGTGCAAACCAGCAGCAACAATGTTTGGGCTTGACTGAAATGTGATACCTGACATGTGAAATAAATGTAGAAATTAAAATTGAATTAAAATGTAAAATTAAAATGAAGAACAGATGTTGAGCCTCTGGAAAGAGTATAAAGAGCAACAAAGATGATAAAGGGACTAAACTGTATGATGAACGATTGAGGGAACTAGGTGGCCATTCTAAAAAGACCATATAAATATGACACTAGGTATGTCTCATCTAACAAATAGAAGGATTAAGGATGACATGCTAGCAACATTCTAATATTTGATGGGTTCTCACAAAGAAGAGAGATCCAATCTAGAACTGAGGAGACATTTTCTGGCAATTAGAACAATTAATCAGTAGAATGGTTAACCTTCAGAAGTTGTGGGTGCTCCATCACTAGAGGCTTTCAAAAAGAGACTGGGCAGCCATTTGTCCAGAATGATATAGGTCTTCTAACACTCTTATTCTATGTTCTAAATGGCTCAGTAAGTTAACTCAGATTGATATAGCAAATGCCACTGTCCAAGGAACCGGTGACTAGATTTAAAGATGGTAGCAGGAGTATGAAACTATGAAGATTACAAACTTGCCAGTGAAGAGTTGTCAAGGGGAAAGATGCCCTGGTGTCTTTCCAAATGGAAAGAAGAAAACTCAGGTGGACCAAATCAGGTCAAGCTGGAGAAACCAATGGCTAAAACCAGTGATTTTACAAATTCATTTGCAAAGCAGTGGCACACTAGATCAGGGTGTCAAACTCAATTTCATTGAGGGCTGCATCAGGATTGTATTTGACCTTGGAAGGCTGGGGGTGGGCGTGGCCATGGTGGGCATGCTTGGGGTGGGCATGGCCATGGTGGGCATGGCACAGGACTTACGTTGGGGGCACCTATGGTGGCCAAGTGCTAAGGCAGGACTTCCCTGAGATCCTCCCTCACTCTCTTTCTAATATCCTTCCTTCCTTCTTTCCTTCCTTCCTTCCTTCCTTCCTTCCTTCCTTCCTTCCTTCCTTCCTTTTTCCTCTTCATTCTCCTTTCTTCTTCCTTTCCCTCTTTCCTCATTTTTCCTTCCTTGCTCTCTTTCCATCTTTCCTTCCTTTTCCTTCCTTTTCTTTGTCTTTCCTCTTTCCCTTTCTCCTTTCCTGTCCCTTCTTGCATGCTCAAATGCAAAAAGGGAAACGTTTCTCCTTTTGTTTTTAATTTGTTTTGCTAGCCCTCTGTCAGTGAAAACTAAGCATGCACACACACCCCAGCTCCATTTTTGCTGGAAGAGGCACTGCGGGCTGCTCCTTTGCTGTTTCCAGGCCAGGTCTCAGCACCCCACGGGCTGGATCTGGCCCACGGGCCTTGAGTTTAACAGCCCTGCTAAACTGCATAGATAAATGCAGCAGCCATTTTTAACCTAAGCTGCAGAGATACCTACCCCTTTGTAGACAAGTACAAATGGGGTGTTGCAGTAACTCAGTTCCACATAACTCGCCCTGCATTATTACATGACTGAACATCCTATTGATTGGAAAGAGTTGCCCTACAAATCCATCATGTGGAATCGCATTAGAGAGAATTCGCCGTTGACTGTAGCCATTCACTCTGCCCAATGGGCCGTATTTGGATTTCTCTTTGTCTGTTTTTGAAACCTATTTTAGATAAATGGGGAGGTAGGAATGGATAGTATCAGGGCTGGGGAGGGGGAAATCACTCTCAGCAAAAGCAAAATCCATTTCACCATCTGCTGCAAGAGAAATTGAAGAAAATAAGAGAGAAAGGTAGAGTTCAGATGTTAAACCTGTCTGCCATATTGACCACTGTCAAAAATGGCTGGTAGCAATAGTCCAAAATAATGGCTTTATATTGACTTCTTTTTTAATGCCTTTTGTTAGGAGGGGGGAAAACGTGGCTATTTTGTCAAAGTAATCTCATTCTATAGATCAGCTTCAGGGTGCAAAAGGAGTGTTATGGAGACATATGAATGGTATTTTCTCAAATATTGAGGATGGATGTGTTTTAATTCCCTGCACCGTGAATAACGAGACCGCAGTCAATGTAAGAAAAAAAAATGCTTTTTTCGATAGGGGTTCTCCAGACCAGCATGCAGGACTGGTTCAAAAGGCTCACACCACATGAAAGGTAGATGGAGATCTAAGCAGGAGCTTTTCCCAATCCCTATACACTCTTTCTTCCTTGTACATGCCTGAGGCCACCATGGTTTCCAGTCTTTATGCATTACTTTATCCTGTGTCCAGAGGTGGTATTCAGCAGGTTCTGACCAGTTCTGGAGAACCAGTAGCAGAAATTTTGAGTAATTTGGAGAACCATCAAATACCACCTCTGACTGGCCCTGCCCCCATCTGTTCTCTGTCTCCTGAGTCCCAGCTGATTGGCTGGGTCTTCTTTGGTTGCCCTGCACAGGAGAACGGAGCTGGAAAGCAGGTTAGTGGGGTGGGAAGGAATGGGGATTTTACAGTATCCTTCCCCTGCCATGCCCACCAAGCAACGCCCACCAAGCCAAGCCATGCCAAAAGAACTGGTAATAATTTTTTTTTAATCCCACCACTGTAAAAAAAGGTAAAGTTTCTCCTGTTTAGTCATATCTGCCTCTAGGAGCCAGTGCTCATCTCTGTTTTCTAGCCAAGGGAGCCAGCTTTGTCCAAAGACACTTCTGTGGTCATGTGGCCATCATGACTATATGCTGAGATTCATGGAAGCTGTTATCTCCCCATCAAATTGGTACCTATTTATCTACTTGCATTTGCATGTTTTTGAACTGCTAGATGTGCAGGAGCTGGGACAGGAATGGGAGTTAATCCCAACATGCAGTATTTGGGTCTTGAACAGCCAATCTTCCAATTGACAAGCCCAGCGTCTTAACCTCTAGATCACTGCAGTGGTAGAGTCCCTTTTATTGGATGTATTCAGTTCCCAAGAACTCATTTGTCAGGGATGCTTTAATTGGGGTTCCTGTAATGAGCAGAAATATGGATTCAGTGACCTCAGTGGATCTTTTCAACTGTTGGATTCTAGGATCTCTTCTCCTAGTCTGTGACAAAAGCCAGCATACTCAAAAGCAGCCTTAAAACTGTTTGAAAGGAAATGGCTGTTTTCTTGGGGAAACAGCCCTGTAACCATGCAGTGGGATTAGCCAAGATGAAAGAAGCCACCTTACTATTTTTAGAAAACAAGGAGTCCACAGACCTTGCAAATCTTCTCTCAACAAAGCAAACAGTCAAACCAAACAATTTTTTTTTTTAGCTGCCCCAATTTTGGAGACAAACCAGAATGCAATGTAGATGAAAGGTGAATCCTTTTCTGTTTGAATAGCAAAATGTTGGCCGAGTTCCTTCCATTTCACAATGATTTCCATGGCTCCCAATCTGGAGAGAGTTAAGAGGAAGCATTTGCATTTTGCAAACACTGAAATGATTGAAACGTTTGTTAGGCCTCCTTGTAGGTTAACAAACTGAAGAAAATCTGATGATGTCACTACCCAAGAATATATAAAATGCCCTCTTTAAAGTTGCTACAGGTCGAGAGTGTCCTATCAATGGATCGGATGATTTCCAAATTCTACAGCTCCTTTGATATTTTTTTTTCTTGGCGCTTTCAGCTACCTACTTTGGGGTCATGTGATATGATTTGTCTGAGATGAAGTAATGTTTGAGACTTGGACCAAAATAGGCATAATTCTTGTTCTACTTTTCAGTTGGATTTATAGGGCCTCTGAGGTTTACAAATATAATCCAGACAAATTATCCTTTTGAACAGGCAATTCAACCCCCTCTCTAGCAATAGTCTGATTTGGAAGGATTGCTAAGAAGAAAATAAGTAGGAGCACCTTTGTCCCCCAACCATTAGAGGAATGAGAAGAGCTTAAGTATACAAAAGAAAGCTCTGGCAAATGTTAATGCCCTTGGCTTCCTGTAATGCCTCCAGATTATTAAAACAGAAACACTCACATGGTTTCTGTTTAGTTAGCCTATTATTAGGAGCTTAAGAGCTAGAACTTCAGCTAGAGGTAATGGCAAAGTTACACTCACATGTATTTATTGCCTGGAGATTTCCAACAGTGTTTTACCCCCTTTCTTAGATATTTTGAATCACCAGCCGTGATTTTTATTTTATTTTTTACAAACAAGGGACTACTGGACAGCCAGAGCTCAACAGTCTGTTCCCAGAACGTAAAGAAGCCAAATGCTGGTAACCTCTAAAAGTTGCCAAGGTTGGACCCCACCCCTGCTCTAGCCAAAGTATATGGGTTTTGGAAACTCTCAAACTGAGTTGTGTGACCACTAAAGAGTAACCATGCTCAATGGTATAAGGATTGAGAGAATTTTAACTCCTGTAAATCCAACAGTGTTTTAACTTTTAAAATACTGCACTCCGTTGCAGTTGTTGTCCCTTTTGGGCTCCAGTACGCCAATAGAGTTGGATGACTGGTGTGAATTTTAGTAGCCTGAAAATCTCACAAGACAATTTCACACAATGATCTAGTTATGCATGACATAATGATCACTGCATCATCGTCAACTATGCTCAACATAGCTCTGATACAGCAGAGTGGTTCTAATATTCAGATGTTTATCAAATATTCCCTAATTCATGGTGGGGAGAGCAAATAAAAACAGCTACAATATTAAGGAAGCATGGCTGTCCTTATAATATATTCTGAAGCCCATCCAGCACAACAGACGGTGGAGACCATGTGATGATGTCATAACTGGATCTAAATTCTCAATATCTTCTCAATATATTTAATAGCACTATTGCATGTGTCCATGACTGATATGATTATTGGAGGGTGAGAATGATTTAACAGATTAACAGAGTTGGAAGGGACCTTGTAGGTCATTTAGTCCAATCCCGCTCCCTTCAAGTAGGAGACCCTATAGCAGGGGTGTCAAACTCGCAGCTCCTGGGCCGGATGCATCACGTCCTGGCCCCACCCCCACCCAGTTTACTGAAGGGGGAAAAAGTGCCGATATGTCACATGACACTGCCGTGACCAAGCGAGTTTGACACCCCTGCCCTACACCATTTCTAAATGGGTGCTCCTTTGGTGTGATATGTTTCTACCACTTAAAAAACTCTCTCTAAGTTTCTTCCAATTAAAAAAAAAATAGGGGGGGGGATTCATCCTGAAGCAATCTTGGCCACATCTATGTCTACTAGCAACAGAAGGCAGGAGAAGTTTTATTGGAGAAACAGATGTTGGAGAAAGATTGGCCAAGCCATAGGAAGGAGTCAAATGGGGAATTAGTCTGGAATTCATACATGGGCACAAAAGAGTGAAGTCTGACCACCCCCCTTCCAATGCTGTTAAATCTTTTCTAGTCTGACCCAGATGCAAACTACAAGCCTGAGAAGGTTCCCAAGTTATAGGCTTGAGCAATAAATTAGCTAATTGATGCCTGACACTAGCTTATGGAACAAACTTGGTACAAACTGGGTCTTCTCCGTCTCCTTCCTGTTAAGTAGGAATTCTTAGAACTCCAAGTACAGCATAGCTGGAACAGTGGTGGGATTCAAAAAGTTTTACCACCAGTTTGGTGGGTGTGGCTTGGTGAGCGCGCTTTGCGCACGTGCAAACACTTTACGTGCATGCGCCAAATGCGCACTTTGCACAGGCGCAGAGGCATTCCAACTCACCTCCTGCAAGCCTGCACTCTCCCGGTCACTTCAGCAGCTGCCGCACGACACTTTGCTGTGCTGTGCAAAGCAGCTGCGCTTCAAAAGCAGAAAATAAAAGTGAGTATGGGAGCCCAGGAGGGTGAGTGAGCCCAACAGCAGAGCGGCGGAGAGAACTGGTATGGTCTCCACTGCTCATTTTATTTATTTGTTATTTTTAATTTATTTTATTTTGTCAAGTGGTTGTTAGATAACACGTATAAGTATAAACATGGTTATGAATACATGAAATGGATACAAATAAGAAAAAATAAATAAAAGAAACAATAGGACAGGGACGGTAGGCATGTTGGTGCGCTTATGCACGCCCCCTACAGATCTCTTGGGAAAGGGGTGAGGTCAATAGTAGACAGTCTAAGGTTAAAGTTTTGGGGGTTTGGGGAAGAAACCACAGAGTCAGGTAGAGTATTCCAGACATTGACCACTCTGTTGCTGAAGTCGTATTTCCTGCAATCAAGTTTGGTACAGTTAACCTTGAGTTTGTATCTATTGTATTGTGTTGTGTTGTGTTGTATTGTATTGTATTGTTGTGTGTCATCACCGCTACCAGCTCGGCAGAACCAGACTGAACCAGTAAAATACCACCACTGATCTGTAAAGCTTTATCAGATTGAGAAGTCTGATCAAATCTATGATTTGCAAGAACCTAAATGGATTGCTCAGATACCCATTGCATCTGTTGGAATTATTTGCTTTCCTCTTCAGCTTAATTATTAATGAGATCAAAGGAAGTTTATCAACTATTATTCTGTGCATTATTATAGTAAGCTATGACAGTATTATCCACCTGGTTTTTGCATCGATGTGCTACATATAAAAAAAAAAAAGAATGTTGTTTTAAAGGTCCTGCTAAGGGTTTCTTCAATTTGAAATGATTACTCATTATCAGGCCTTGGAGTTCTTCCTGTGGCTGTTGCATTTAACTTTATTTTCTTAGGGCAAATGGAGCAGTCGCTGATGGGAATAAGTGCAAAGGTGTAGTCATTTGACATGATTCTTGCTCTTGCTTGGGTTGTAACCAAGCAATAAATGGACATGAAAATTGAACCAAACACTCATTTCTCTCCAGGTGGCCCTCTGAGGTTATTCCTGTATCACAGTGGCAGAATGGTCTAGACTGCAGGCATTAGGCCAGCCAAAGTTGTATTAATCAGACTGCAATCATCGGCTTGCGTACGAAATAAGTAGCAAGGGGAGGAGGGGAATGGGGATGTTGTTATGTATGGCAATGTCTTCTGGCTTGATTGCCTTTCACTTTTATTTCTGCTCCAATTTTTGCATTAATTCCAGTTCATGGAATTGCCAGCCATTACAAACATGGGGATAGTAATAAATAATAATGGCAGAAGCAACTCTTAGTATTATGTATATGCATGTGTAACCTTAAATGTTGAACCTGCAGACTGATGCTATAGAAGAGGATAAATCACCAGGTTTGAGAGGACTCTCTAGGAATCAGACAATTATAATAATACTTACTGGGATGAAGTTATTGCACATGTTCCAAGTATGGAAAATATTAAGTGGTGGCCCATTACTTTCTGCTACTTGATACTAGGGAAGGATCAAGTTCATGTGCAATATTAAATCATTGTCAACATTCTTCTTTAAAGACTTTCTTGAGGTTTCAAATCACAAAGCTTAATGGGGATAGTCAAGACTATAGTCAAGACTATGCAGAATCTTTGTCTTTAATTTGTACCAATCATTATGGGAAGAAAGCAACTTTATCCATTTGGGGAAGCAAAAATCATATTCAAATCTTAGGTATGTTTTACAGAACAAATTTCTACGTTGAACAGAAATCTGCAATCAGGGCTGGAGACAGGAGACAAAAATGCACTGTGACACCACAACACAAACTCCTCCCTTTATGTACATATATGCAGTGTTTCAACATACATACAAGCCAAAGAAAGTACTTGTGATACGATGACAAGTTTCCTAATCTTCCTTGGGGATGGCTGTTAGATGCTGTTAGTTTCAGTTCTAAAACTTAAAACATATGCAATTTACATCCAGTGTTCTTAAATTCCTACATATTTGTTGATCAGGTTTCCAGAGCTTGATCGGAATGCATATACTTGATTGTGCAGTTAGTTTTTGGATCACTTTGATTTAAAACAAATAACCAACTCTGAAACATATTTTTAAAGAATTCCCCATAATATATGTGTGTGTGTGTGTGTTTTCTTATGTTTTCGCGGGTATTTATATGTATGGTATTTAGGTTGCTTTGGGTATTTTCCCATGTCTTAATATTTGTGCTTTTATTATAGTGACGTTTCAGCAGAATCTCATCTGCCATCCTCAGGCTTGTGTATTGGGTTCTTTTTAATCATGTGTGTCAGGCTTGGCAGCCGTTTTTTGTTTGAATTTGGTGCTGGCTTTCTGCTTTATTTGAATGGTTTTTTCTCATCTTGATTGGCTGGGAGTCTAAGTCTGTTTTTACTGGTCTTCGAGTTGCTGTGTTCTTGATTGGTTGGCAACGTTGTGTTTTGTGCATTGGGGTTTCTTAGTGCAGCATGGTTTCTTGTGAATGGCTGATAATTATTTATTAGGAAGCTAGGTTTTATTTGGGTAGCTGGCTGGGGCATTTTTGGGCTGGAGATATTGGGGGGTGGTTGTTTGTGTCCAGGTGCTTGCCTGGATTGTGGTATAGACATTTTTTTGTTTGTGAGTGCAGGCTTCCAGATGATTGATAGTCTGGTGGAGTCATCTCTTCTATTCATACTATTAGGTCTTTTATCAATTTCTATGGCTTCTCTGATGATTCTGTAGCTGGGGTTTTCTATAGTAGCTAGGGTTTTGGTGCCACTGAAGTTGATGCTATGACCTGTGGCTTTCATATGTTGGACTAGTGAGGAAGTGTGTTCCAGCTTTTTTATTGCATTCTTGTGTTTTTCAAGGTGGGTACTTATCCTTCTGTTGGTTTGTCCTATGTATGTGGCAAGGCATGATATACATACAAACTTAGGACAATACTGTAACCTAAATACTGTACATATAAATACCCGCGAAAACATAAGAAATATGTGTGTGTGTATGTATGTATATATATGTGTGTATGTATGTATGTATGTATATATATATCTGTGTGTGTGTGTGTGTGTGTGTGTGTGTGTGTGTGTGTTTTCTTAAGTTTTCACGGGTACTTACATGTACGGTATTCAGCTTTGTTCGGGTATTTTCCCACGTCATTATAGTTGTGCTTTTAAAGTTGTAGAAACGTTTCAGCAGAATCTCATCTGCCATCAAACCCTGACTCACAGCCGAACACAATACAGAAGCCTGATGATGGCAGATGAGATTCTGCCGAAACGTTGCTACAACTTTAAAAGCACAACTATAATGACGTGGGAAAATACCCGAACAAAGCTGAATACCATACATGTAAGTACCCGCGAAAACTTAAGAATATATATATATGTAGGTCTAGGTGTGTTCGGGTCTTTTCCCGTGTAAGATTAAGAGTATCTTGGCGACGTTTCGGCGAGGTCCCACTCGCCATCCTCAGGCTGGTGCTTTCGGCTTCGTGTCACCCCTGCTAGGACTTCTTCCTGCATCCAACCTTATGAAGATCAAAAACAAAATGCTTTGGATTATCCTGCCCAAAGTCCTGAAATAGAAAATGTAATAAAAAATTGTGCCAATCAAGGAACACAGATATTACTTGCATAATTAATGCATATGGGAAGGTTTTAATAAGGAATTCCTTTTCAGAGGAAGTTCTACATAGAAAAAAAGGAGTTTACTGGGAAAAAGAAAATAGAGGAAAAACAACAGCAGGAAACATGACTAATGGACTGGTCTACATTACTTAAGAATAATATAGAACACGTGCAGCTAAATGCCTGATTGTTTATAATCTTCAGGTGAGCGAATCTGTGCATCATAGTGCCACAATTTTTGAACCAAGATGCCTCAAATGGGCTAACTTATGGAAATGCATCCAAAAAGGGGGATCCATGACTCCTATAAAATTTGAAATTTGGCAAGATTTATTCATTTTTTTTTTTTTATAGATTTTTTTCCTCTCACCTTTATTACTTTATAAAGTTTATAAAATTGTGGCTACTTCACTGCTGTTGTGCTGTCGCTGTCAGCTGCAGTCACGTAATCATCATTTCCAACACTCCTTGCCAACTCTCCACAAAGAAAGTCAATGGGGGGGGGAGGAAGCAGGAAGCCAAAAGTTGTTCCAGCTCCTGCTGTTTTCTTGCCTGCCTCTGCTCATTCATTCATGTTTAGGTAAGGAAATACCTTTGAAATGTTGACCCAATGGGTCACAGGTTGTCTAGTTTTTAAATGAGATCAGCGCTATCAGCCTATTTAAATTTGTTGTCTTCCCTCCTCGAATAAGCTCTTGGGTTTCGCTACTTATTGACTGCAGAGATGACTCAGCCTTCTATCTGATAGTTTCTAAGCAAGTCCTCTATTTTTCCTCCTTATTTTTCTCTCTTTCCATATTCTCCTTAGTTTGATAGAATATAAGGGATGAGCCCAACTAATCTCTGTAAGTTAGAATTCTTTATTGGCCAAGTGTGATTGGACACACAAGGAATTTGTCTTGGTGTAAATGCTTTCAGTGTACATAAAAGAAAAGATACATTTGTCAAGAGTCAAGAATTATCAGGTACAACACTTAATAATAGTCATAGGGTACATAGGGTATAAGCAATCAAATCATACTAGGAAACAGTCAGTAGCTTGCTTTGCCCAGTCAACAATAATATGCCATCTGTGAGGTCCTTGATCTGTGCAGCAAATCAAAAAATCTCTATGCTCATCTGTCTAATGACCATGAGTAGACCATAACAGTGCATCCTAGTTTATACAAATGGGCCTGCATGGAATAGGATTTGGGAAGGAACACAAAAATAAATTCCATTATGACTCTCAGATGTTTATCAGATGAATCAGTTTGCAGTAAAAATCAGAAATGAAAGGTTTAATAAGCAATACATTAAAATTATATAGAAACGGTCATGAGAATTAAACATATTAATGGAAAAGATGGCAGAGGTAAAATATTCTTCCAACCTTCATACCAGAAAGGGATTAGCTGACATGAATTAGTCTTTAGGTGATATTGAGGTGCCGTACCAAAACTGAAGTTTCTCACATTGCTGTAACATTTGAATTGAATTGTAACAATTATTTGCAGATTGATAAAGAGCCGTTATAGAATGAACCAGCTGTTAGTTTCTACATTATCACTGAAATAGTTGCCTCCTTTTTCAACCATAAGAAGGGTATTGGAATGAAAAATCAAAGCATCTCCACCTTAATTGACACAGGTTTAGACTAATTCTAATATACAGTAGAGGAATAGTTCAATTGCTAGAATTCTTGTACATCTTTACCATTCTTATCAATAAATCTTGCTAAAGAGAACTCTAAGAATTGTGTTTGGAAGAATCACTTCCGGTTTCAGGCAAATGCTAAAGATCCTGACAGAATTGAATCTGAACATTAAGAGCCAGATAATATATGTTTGATAGAAAGGATAATTAAGAAATGAGGCACCATTACTACTGGTTTGATTCTCATGAACTGTCATTGAAACTTTATGGGACAAAGTAAATGACTGTAAACTAAATTGACAGTGGAGAGCTTACAAACTATCTTTCTCTGAGACTGGAATTATTAAAGAGATGTCAGGTCTTAACTGATATCCCAATAGCATAGCTAAGAATTCCCTTAACTGGCTTATGGGCAAAAGAATGATACTATTCACTGCAATGTAGAAATAAATTCCTTAAGATACATTGCTACTTTGAAGAGACCACACTGTTATTGTCTATTGATGAATAATTCCTGTTAGCACACAGATTTGTCTGAGGAATACTTCCATTCATACTCTCCATCAATCATAATCTAAAGAGTTGAGATAAAGATGTGACTCTTAAAAAAGATTATTTTGCCAGATTTTCCAGAAGGCTTTTGTACAGAACATCTATAAAATATTCAGAGCAGATTATGACATGTGAAATACAATCACATTCTTGAAACAACTTTCCTGAGCCTTCAAACAACAAAAAGTCAGGAGCAAATCACCATGGTGACAGGGAAGCAATATTTCTTCATGTTTAAGTGAGCTTACAGCTCTAATGGACTTTCAGACTGGTTACATTTTCTTTCCTCTTCTCTTACAGCAGTGACTGAAGGACCAGCCACACCACAAAGTTCCATGTTACCGCAAACACAGCCTGAACATCCAAGCAGTGAGGAACCTCAAAGCAGGACAATTCCTACTGCGTGTGTCCGGCCTACACATCCTCTCCGCAGTTTTGCCAACCCCTTGCTACCTCCGCCAATGAGTGCAATAGAACCGAAAGTCCCTTATACACCACTTTTATCTCAAGCAGGTATGGAAACTCTTGAAGTGAATGTTGGCTAGGGAACAAAACCTTAATGCATAACATGCAGGTGTTATTTCTCTGTATCCCCATGATCTCTGTAATCTAATCTACTAATATTGCAAACCCAATGCTATGTTTGGAACCTTAATGAAATAGAGCTTAAGACTCAGTTGCTATCTCAGAACTAGCAACTCAGGAGACAGATGTGATGAAGTTGCTATGCTGAATTGAAATGTAAGCTGCACTGTTGTCAATAGGTTACAGTAAGTGATTTTAAAAAGCCATTGTAGATAAAATGTGATCATTTTGTGGACAAAATGCTGACTCTGATGCTTAGCTAAAGAAAAATTCAAAAGTGCCCAGCAATCTCTTAGTTTCTGAGAAAGTGATGACACAGATAAATGGCAAAGCAAAGTAACTAAAAGGCTAAAGGATGGACCAGATTCTTGGTTTGAATCTTATATCTGTGTCAAACTAAGCCCAAAAATGATGTGGAACAATTCAGCCAGAGTTCAGTTCTTTATTTGCTCACAAGTAACAGACAGAATCTTGCCAGACTAAACCTATGTTACTCTTACTTGGGAGTATTCTGGGAGATTCTAGAAAGTTCTTCCTCTCTCTCTTATCCATATCTGGGCTCTGTTGACTTTTCCTTTTCTAGAATGTGCTCCCACTTTCCTGAGAAACTTACCTCTTCACTCTAGCCCTTCACATTCGGCCACAAACTCATCAGCTAATGCTATTATAGTTGGTCAGCCTTATTTCCAATATGAAGCAAAAAAAAAGTATTGTTTTATCATGGAAAACAATCCTAGATTCAAATCTTCCTGTTGGGATGTTTGCACTGGTACATGATAGCAATACTCACCTAGAAGGAATATGTAAGGCTTGCTTCTAAGAAATTTTAGTTCTTAGATTTTTCTTCCCACTCAGTGCATACATTCATCATGATTTACCCGATTTTACATTTCTGGTACAGTCCAACCACAGATAAAAAGAAGGCCAGTTCTATTTTTTTAAAATAAAATAAAATAGACTGGAATTATATTTTAAGCCTGTTTAAGTAATAACTTCTGTGATTCTATGAAAATTATTCTATGAAGAACTTCTTCGTTCTATGTTTTTTTTAAAAAACAACAACGAAAGGACGCTACTATGAATGACATCTGTCTGATACTTACCAATGTGCTCATAGCTATCTGTTATTTCCACAGTAACTGCTGGTATAAATAGTCATTTCTTAAAAATCTAAATATCTTTCTGTATTATGGAGCCGGAATTATCTCTAACCATTTCCTGTGTGAAACAAATATACACCTGTTTTATATGTTGCAAATTTTCCTTGCGATGTGTTCTGGATATAAACTTAATGTAGGTTTGAGTTGGGTTTGCAGATCAAATCTCTGAATGCCAAACTTTATCGTTCATTTTGGTAGATATGTCTGCTGAGACCTTGTTTTGCCAAATGTCTGGGCAATGATCGGATGCCCAGGCAACTGATTTTTTTTTTTTTTTGATCCAGAGACAATGAGCATTCTAGAGAATAGAGTTTTTAAGCTTTATTAACTCAAAGAAACTGATTTAAAAGCATAACAGGATAGAATAGAGTGGAATAGAGTGGAGTGGAACAGAACAGAACAAAGCTATTATATCGTACATGCCAAGCAAGATGAAACCCAAATCTCTTATAAGCTGTCAGGAGCTCCTTAATAATAACAGTAGTGATACCAAGTGTGGCTGATTTCCATAGTAACCAGTTGTAGGTTTTGTGCAGCCATGGCCCAGAAACAAGGTAACCCCAAGGTTTTCATCAAAACCTGGCACCAGGACTTTGTGGACCTGGCTTCTGTGGGGATGAGACTTCAGCTTCACCTTGACAAGGTGGCACCATGACTCTAGGATGGAAACTGAAGTTCTTTCACAGATTTACTGCTGTCTGAAAATCCCCCCTCCCCCGGCATCTCTTCTTTATTTGGTAAACAAGAGTTAAAAAAACAAACAAGCAGGTTACCTCAGAAAAAGCTCTAAACTTCTAAAGTTTTTTTTAATATGAAGGAGAAATCAAAATATGTCATAAAACTCATCAAAATAACAATGGTCTTCTGCAAGGCCTCTGCAAGCCATATTTGTCCCATTTGACTTGTTCCTGACAAAACTCCTTACGTATAAATAAGTTTCCGATGACAAAATTGGAAAAATTGTGAGTGAGATGTGACTATTTCATGGTTGTAAAGAATGATGCAACACAGCATTTGATTGTAGCCTGCATACCGCAAGATGGAGATGTTTGGAAGTGTTAAGTTTATCTCCTGCTGCTCTGTATTCTAAAGATGATTAAATCCTTGACTTGACAGATAGGAATCACAGCAACCAATGAAACTTTAAAAAAAACCATGTTCTTGCTTCAAACATTACTAAACCATCCTCTTCTGACAGCAAACAGAAGCCCTAAAATCCCTTACATCAAGAGGAACATCTTTTAACTAAATCCCACTGGCACTAAAACTTAAAATTCAGTCAGTCATTTCTCCTAAGATAGATATACTCCATTCTCTTCAATAAATAGGGTGAACAGAGAAATATATATATGGGATGCTGACAGAAAGCACAAAAGAACACTGGCTCCAGATGGTGCATCAGTTGGGATGCAATGTATCCAATAATCCACATCAACCTTAATTAATTCAGACTGCACACAAACCCCATAAGAATTTTTAGAAATTAAGTGTGGTGGTTGCTGGCATCTCAGCCCTTAATTTGGACTTGGGCTCACATGACCAGACAACAGATGATCTAAGGAGGACCCCAATGATCTAAAACAGGGGTGTCAAACTCACATTGTCACAGCGTCATCATGTGATGTATCACAACTTGTTTCCCCTTTGATAAACCAGGTGTGGGTGTGGCCAGAGCGTAACGCATCCGGCCCACAGGCTGCAAGTTTGACAGCATTGATCTAAAAGGACCAGTAGAAGAAATTATTTGTAGCTCAGGTTTGAACTGTGGGGTCCTTGATAGTCTCTGAGCTTGGTGGTTTGCCAAGGCTTACCACCAAGCTCAGAGAGCACCACAGAAATCTCACCAGTTCGTCTTCAGGAAAAATGAGTATTTTCTTCAGCCCCTGTAGCAAAATGTTGTGATGCTCTCAGAATTTCCCCCAAAAGTTATCCATCCTGTTCTCTTCACATGTTTAAACTCTAGGCATTGCTATAGATATAATGGCATGTAATAATAGGCAGACAGATTGCCATCAATCCACATGATGTTCAGCCCCTCTGATGGTGCCCATGATTTTTCAATATATCAATAAAATTTCCCAAGTTAAGGAACAAATTATTGTTGACCCAAGGCATCCACTTTGACGGGAAGCTTACTAGAGCTATGGTCTTCCCCGATCTAGAGGATTAGGGGATTGGAGGCTAAAACATATGAAGAACGGTTGCAGGAGCTGGGTATCAGTGGTGGGATTCAAAAATGTTTACTGCCGGTTCTGTGGGCGTGGCAGGGGAAGGATACTGTAAAATCTCCAGTCAGAGGTGGTATTTGCCAGTTCTCTGAACTACTCAAAATTTCCACTACTGGTTCTCCAGAACTGGTCAGAACCTGCTGAATACCACCTCTGCTGGGTATGTCTAGTCTAATGAAAAGAAGGACCAGGGGAGACATGATAGCAGTGTTCCAATATCTCAGGGGTTGCCACAAAGAAGAGGGAGACAAGCTATTATCCAAAGCACCTGAAGGCAGGACAAGAAGCAGTGGATGGAAACTGATCTAGAGCTAAGAAGAAATTTCCTGACAGTTAGAACAATTAATCAGTGGAACAACTTGCCTCCAGAAATTGTCAATGCTCCAACACTGGAAGTTTTTAAAAAGTTGTTGGATAACCATTTGTCTGAAGTAGTGTAGAGTTTCCTGCCTAAGCAGGGGGTTGAACTAGAAGACCTCCAAGGTCCCTTCCAACTGTGTAATTCTAAATTCTAGCTTTGACCATTCTGTTTCCTCTTTTATATTTAACTAGTGGAGAACCCCAATACCACAATTCTACATCAGTACGTTGATTAACCATTAATGCTAACCTTATGTATGGCTGTGCTTCTACTACATCTCATTATTAGATGTCTTTAAGATCCTCTCCCTGCGCCTCCAAAATGAAATCCTTCTCATTCTCAGGGCATCAGTTAAGATTGCTGGTAATGTAGAAATAAGTTCTATTACTGATTAGAGGTAGATGACTTGTGAATATCTGTGGAGTCACCTGATGATGCTTTATTTCTACCAGCAATGAAATAACCTTGCCAAAATTATATATGTTCCTAGGCTGTGTGTTGCCTCTTTATTTATTTATGAATTTAAAAGCCTTATATGGATGTCTATTTTATGTACTCTAACCCTGGATAGCTTGCAGACAGCAATAAAAAAGCACTTTAAAAAAGCACCACATCAACAATCAACTTTATTGGCTCCAGCCTCATTGTATCCCAATGATGGTAGGAAGATCTTAGAGGAAAACAGTTCCAAAATTGAAAATTGCGCTCTCTCTCATCCCAGAAGGCAACCACCTTAATGAAGAGGATAGAAGTCCTACAAGAGAATACAAGTATGACCTTGGAAGACTGATGAGGAGTGGGAGATTTGCTGCCTAGGGAAGGATCAGATAAAAGGAAAAGGAGCCCACAAGTGAGGAATGGGCAGAGAAAGCAGCTTAGAAAGGATCCCTGCCCTAACTAATGAGGCAGTTGTTATAAAAAGAGACAATGGGGAAGTTTTATACTTTCAGATTTGCAAGGTTCTGTTAACATGGCCTTACAATGAAGTAGAATTGGCTCATCTTGGTGTGTTTATTTATTTAATTTATTTATTTGGTCAAATATGTATTAGATGACAGATATAAGAATAAACATGATTATTAATACAGGAAATGGATACAAATAAAAAGGGTACATTAGGATGGTAGGCAGGTTGGTGCACTTATGCACACCCCCTTCAGGCCTCTTAGAAAGGGGTGAGGTCAATAGTAGACAGTCTAAGGTCAGTTTTGGGGGTTTGGGGAAGAAATCACAGAGTCAGGTAGCGTATTCCAGACATTGACCACTCTGTTGCTGAAGTCATGTTTCCTGCAGTCGAGTTTGGTGCAGTTTACCTTAAGTTTGTATCTATTGTGTGCTCTTGTATTGTTATGGTTGAAGCTGAAGTAGTCATTAATGTGTAGGACATTGCAATAGATAATTTTATGTACTATGCTTAGGTCAAATCAAAGGTGGTGTAGTTCTAAGTTGTCTAAGCGTAAAATTTCATTTTAAAATTTCTGGTGGCATAAGGTATTCTGTTGTGAGTAGAGGAGTATTGTACTCTTCTCATAAAATATTTCTGGACTCTCTCAATTCTATTAATGTCCAATATGCAGTGTGGGTTCCAGACAGATGAGCTGTATTCAAGAACTGGTCTAACAAATGTTATGTATGCTCTAGTTAGCAGTACAATATTACCGGAGAAAAAGGTACACAGGATTAGGTTAACAACTCTTAATGGCTTTTTGGTAATATTGTTACCGTGGACTCTAGCACTTAGATCATTAGAGTTGAGTACTCCAAGGTCCTTGACAGACTGAGAGTCATCTACAAGGTCTTGTCCGTCTAGCTTGGATTTTATTTTCTGAATTTTTTTTGCCAATATGTAAGACAGAACATTTGTTTGTTGAGATTTGAAGTTGCCACTTGTTTGACCATTCTGACACATGATCAAGACCTTTTTGAAGGGTAGCAGCATTGTTGGTGTTAAATAGTTTTACATCATCAGTGAAGAGAACGTAGTTGCTCTGAATATGATCACAAAGGTCATTTATGTAAAGTATAAAGAGAGTTGGTCCTAGAACACTGCCTTGGGGGACATAAATTCTGGATGTGTATCTCTCCCCACCTACTCAATTAGAAAAACCCAGGAAGAGGGAAGATGAAAGCAGAATGGGTAATGGGTGGGGAAGGAAAAAAGCATTGTAGCTGTGGGGATTTTGTGTGTGAGAGAGAGAGAGAGAGAGAGAGAAAGGGAGGTGCTAGCGCACATGGAGAAAATATAGATTTGTGTGCTTGGAAATGAAGGGGTACTGCGAAAGGACATCATTTTCTATATCCCCTATATTTCCATCCACTATGAATGCTGGGGAGTGATCTGGAGCATTATATCCAGAAAGTTACAACTGCTGCTTCCATTTCCCGTTCAGAAAAAAAAAGCTTTTCTTTTTTTCTAACAGTCTTGAGAAAGCCTAGCTTTTATGGTTGTGGATGCTTTAACTCAGATTCCAGCACTTAGCAGAATGCTGTGGTCATCAAAGTTCAACAAAAGAAAAAAAGAAAAACCAAGAAAAGTATTTCCAAGAAATTTGGACTCAGGTCTATTAGTAAACGGCTCAGTTGCTCATTCCGCCGTGATCACTCCAGACCTGAATCCCCAATTAGTTAATTCCAGCTCTCGAGTACATCTTCTTCATTTAAATTCAAAGTACATTGGCCTGACTATTCCACCTTCTTTCTGAGGAGCCTCGAAGAGAGAAATGGGAAGGAAGGAGCAAAGCTACAGGTGAATTGCCTTTTTAGAGACAAATCACTAACCGTTTGCAGCTCTTACAAGAAATTCAAGCCATCCTCTCAAAGTATTAATCAGAAATCAGTTTTGCCAGAGAGGTTTTCCTACAGCTGCAGTATCCTGTAGATAAAGAGATAATCAAAATGCACATTTTTTTTCAGAATGACATGGAAAATTTAGAAAAAACATTTGATTATTGCCTCTCCACCTTTTTTTCCTGTAGCTCATAACTCAGCAGTTACGAGCTACAGCAGTTCCAGGATCTTAGTATTTTTCTGTCTTTCTTGAAAGAGCTGAGAAAATAGGTTGCTTCAAATCATCAAGTTTATTTTCTTGGGCGATAAATTTTTTAAGAAGAGATTTGCAAAGTTTGTTAGCTCACATTTTTCTAATTATGCACGTCTCTATGCTGAACGCTGAATGTGCTGTCTATGCCAAGGATTTCAACAAATAGTACAACGTATTTCTGTGCATTATATTCATATGTGCTATCCCCTATTATAAATTAAATTCAAACAACACTAAATTTCAAATAATATCTAAAGTTTAGTTGCATATTGGTCTGAAGATGCAAGAAGAGATAAATCTGGGTACAAATTAAAACCCTACTTTTAAGGCTCGACAGTGGAAGTGGGTGTTTAATTAGAGCACGGGCATTGAATATATACAAACAAAATATAGAAATTGTCTTTCCTTTTACTTAATTCATAGAATATAAAGCATAGAATGTTAGGAATATAAGTCACCTAAGAGTGATTTGGGTTGGAAATATATAAACCAGGATAGATATTTTAAAACTGTATCTTTAAGAAAATGCAAAAGTGTAATTGTGTGTGATTTCTCAAACGGCCATAAGATGGAGCCAGAGACCTGGGTTGTTTAGTCTTAGTCTTAGTCTCAGAAGAGAGTGTGTCTCAGTGAATCTTCCTTCTGTTGGAGAGTATTGCCGTTCCTCCATTTTTCCTAATTGACTGCCATTTCTGGATTTGATGTAAGTCTGATACTGAACTGTTTTTGACACTGGACTTTGTTATTGGATTATCCCTGGATTGAAATACTGACTGATTTTACCTGTGAATGACTTTGGACTGTGTTTGAACTTTGCTTAACGTTTCTGGAAGTAAAAACCCTACATTTACTGTACAGTGTATCTGTGTGCTGTGTGTGCATTAGTCAAACACTTCTCTCACTACGTTTCCCTGTATGCGCTCATTCTCCTAATGGGGAATTACTTCAATATAGAGTAACAGAGCTTCGAGGTTTTCTAGTGCAGCCTTCTGCTTGCAGAAAGTAGGAGATCTCACCATTTCAGATAAATGCTTGTCTAGTCTCTTCTTAAAAACTTCCAGTGATGAAGCACCCACAACTTCTTGAGGCAAGCTACTCCAGTGTTGATTGCTCTCCACATTAGGAAATTTCTCCTTAGTTCTAGGTTGCTTCTCTCCTTGGTTAAGTTCCATCCATTGGATCATCATATCCATATCATCATATCTATCATATTGCTAAATTGCAGAGGTTCATTTCCCCACTTCTGGCTATTCTTATTCAAGGAGCTATAAGGAGTTTCTGACAGATATTTTCTTCCTTGCTGTTTGAGAATGTTTTATCTGCACTCATTGCAGAAGAAGCTTAGGACTTCCTGCGTGCAAAATTCAGTCCTCGTGGAGAATATGCAAATATTCTTCCAAAACCCAGACAATCAAGTAACCTAGTATTCTGATTTTCTGCAATTTTATTTTGCCTCAGAATATCCTCTTCAAAAATGAGCCACCATTGGCATAAAGATTAGAGAATAGCAGCTGATTATCAGCAGCTGATTATTTTGCAGCATGGAGGCTGAAATTGGGAGGAGATGGTCATGCATCTAACAAACGGATCCTCATGTTGGCATGCCTTTGTGAAATGCTGTATTCTCATAACAAGAATATTCCAGACATTGACCACTCTGGTGCTGAAGTTGTATTTCCTGCAATCAAGTTTGGTGTGGTTTACCTTGAGTTTGCATCTATTGTTTGCTCTTGTATTGTTATGGTTGAAGCTGAAGTATTCATTGACTGGTAGGGCATTGCAATGTATAATTTTATATACTATTCTCAGATCGGACCGAAGGCGATGTAGTTCTAGGTTTTCAAGTCTCTGGTGGCATACGGTATTCTACAACGAGTAGAGGAGCGGAGAACTCTTCTTGTGAAATATTTCTGGACTTTCTTAACTGTGTTAATGTCAGATACGTAATGCGGGTTCCAGACTGATGAGCTGTATTCGAATATTGGTCTAGCAAATGTTTTGAATGCTCTAGTTAGTATGTGATATTACCAGAGAAGAAGCTACATAGGATTAGATTAACAACTCTTAATGCCTTTTTGGCTATGTAGTTACAGTGGGCGCTAGCACTTAGATAATTAGAGATGAGTACTCCAAGATCCTTGACAGAGTTTGGATCATCAACAAGGTCTTGACTATTCAGCTTGTATTTTATTTTCTGATGTATTTATTTTTTGCCAATATCTTAGAGGCTGCCACATAGAAGAGGGGTTGGGTCAATATATTCTCCAAAGAACCTGAGGGCAGGACAAGAAGCAATGGATGGAAATTAATCAAGGAGAGAAGCAACCTAGGATTAAGGAGAAATTTCCTGACAGTTAGAACAATTAATCACTGGGACACGTTGCCTCCAGAAATCATGGGTGCTCCAACACTGGAGGTTTTCAAGAAAAGATTGGACAACTATTTCTCTAAAATGATATAAGGTTTCCTGCTCGGGCAGGGGGTTGGACTAGAAGACCTCCAAGATCCCATCCAACTCTATTATTCTTATGCTTCTTAAAAACCCTGGGATATTCATCTCAGGCTGGAGCCTCAGTTTCCACTGATGAACTTTTGCTCCAGTCAGCAAGGATGGAGTGATTTCTTGAGTCGATGTGGACTCTTTTATGAAGTTTTCCTGCACTTCAGTTTTCAAGCTTTCATGTTCACCTGCTGTTGATCCCTGTCTAGAGGGAAAGCCTTAATTAGCATCTTGGTTTTTCATCCTCAATGCCCAAATGGAGCCATCTGCCTTTTAGCTAAGCTCTTAGCTCTTTAAGGCGCAATTGTATTAATTAATGAGCTCCATATGACTGACATAGCTTCCCTTCCCTTACCCACATCAACCTAGAGATTCACAGGTGCAAGTATTCTTCATGCCAGACAGTTCTGCTCAAACCTGATTTCACCATCCATTTTCTATGCCAGATCTAAATGGATTTTGCATGACTAATTTGTTTGGGGACAGGCAAAGAAGGAGGATTCCTGTCACTTGTTCCACAGAAGTTTAATTAACTGCAAACAAAAACAAAAACAAAAGGAAAGAAAGCAACATAAAGGTTGGAGTTGAGTTTATTCTATTTGTGCTGTTGGTGTATGCTAGCTGGCTCTGGTCCAACCAGCTGGGGCTACACCAGACAAAAATGCTTTCTCTTTAAAAAAAAAAAAAGTCCATCCCAAAACAAATAC